>NW_027122904.1:0-16061 GCF_001865355.1 Cryptosporidium andersoni
GAAAGCTGCTAAGAATACAGAGTTTATTTGCCTTGAATAAGAGAGTGTAACTGTATAAAATAAAGCTAAAATTAATACCAATAAATTCATTATAATATTATTTTCAAAAAAAATTAGATAAATCTCTATATATAAAGTATTAATTAAGTCAAGGGATAACTACATTGCATGGCCCGCATGCAACACTATGCATGTGGCATCAAGTACCGATATTATTACCGGTAGTAATGTATAAATTTTTTTGAAAAGTATCTTAATATGTTTATACCTTTAGAAATAAGGAGTCATAAGCAACATGAAATTGAGGAATATTTACGTTATATTTACTTAGAGATAAAACCTGATCTCGTATATAATCGCTTAAAAGAGTGTGATCAATACCGCATGTAATACTTGTTAAGTAAACATTTCTACAACTTATTTTTAAGCAAAATTTTATTAACTCTGGTATGTTATATGTACCTTCAGATTTAATATGACTTTGTAGAAGTGGTACCACAAGAATCTGGATACATGGTAAATTTATAAGATACTGAAGTGTTTTTTGAGGTATAATTGAAAAATTTGGTAAAATGCACAAAATTGGATTTTTTGAGATTTCGTCTTGTATAACATACCCCATATTTAATTCATTATTATTTCCTTTAAAGTATAAAGCTGTAATATTAATGCTATCGTATTTAAATGGAACAGGGGAGAAATCCAAGTTATCTTCAAAATTTGTATATCTATGTATCTCGACATATTTATTAGCTTCATTTATAGATTTAAAAGTAGTAGTGACCCCAGGATTATGTGGATCAAATACTGAAATATTCATAGTTCCAACTTTTGTTTTAAATGGAGGTTTAATTTTAAGTGAGTAAAGGATCATGTAGTTGTACCAATTAGATAAATTAATAAATGCAGATGTTGATAGATATAGTGGTATCGGTTTCTTTGGGTAGTAAGAAACATTTCCATTTTCATCTATAAAATGTTCAAAATTTTGAATTTCACGAACTTCATCAATCCCTCCTATTGATTCCTCAGTAGAGTGCATAGTCAAGATGATGTCTACCTTTTTTAAAAATTTCGAGGCACATTGAATTATAGATTTCCGAACTTCCACACTAATTTCAAACAAAATAGTAACTTCACTATTTTTATTTGATTTAATTGATAGTAGAGCAGAATATGAATTTCGGATATTTTTATTATATTCAACCGAAGTTTTATTTGCTCTTATCAATGTTTCAATACATTTTGAACATACAGAGCAATATTCACCTTTATTCAAATGTTCATATTCAATATTCTTAATAGTATGTCCTAGGTTTGGAGTTCCTTCTTTTGTTCCAGTCCCCAGAAAAAGTAATGAAGCATTCATAGTTACAATTTTGTAATTTTACCATAAGTACAGGAGTACCAAGCGCTAAGGTAATTTTATCTCTAGCTGAACATTTGAGTACTTTGATTACAATACTTCAGGAGATATAAAAAATGGCAAATAGGCGAAATAATGACAGGAACTCAGTAGGTTGGGAAAGTGAGTCATCAAAAACTTCTGTGATTGTTTGGACATGTATAATTGCAACATTATTTATAATAAAGTATATTTATCAACTTCTTTTTGATAATAGTTTTAGAACATCAAATATAGGAAATGAAATTGGCTCTAGAGATGGGATAGATAGAAATAAAAATAGAGCGAGTGCTTTAAAAATATCTATGGGATTGTGTTTTGGAAAAGATCACAAGTTCTTCAATAGTACAAGGATCTCTGCAATTTTAACAAAGCTGTGTTTAAAAGCAGACATCTATTTAATAGTACAAGTAAATAATGATGAAGAGGAGTCTGTATTTATGAAAACTATTGAAGATATGGGCATACTAGATAATGGATTAAAGAGACACCGGATAGTATTCTGTGAAAAGTCTACTAGTATACCTAGCTTAGCAAGACAATTACAGCCACTGATGCACATTGACACCAATAAGTCTCATTTAGATTTACTTAGTGGGAAAGTGCCAAATGTAATATATTTTGAATTTGATGATAATGGTCAGAGATTTGAAGAGTGTGTAGATAATATAAACTATGTTGCAGGCGTAATTTAATATTTTATATGCATATTTCTTAAAGTCAATTCATCAGAAATAATGGTAATATCCTAATTATTTTAGTATTTGAATGAACATACTTATTAGCAAAGAAAGCTTTTAATATTGTAGAATCTCTACAATACGAGATGTGCATAAAAGAAATTTTATCCCGCTTTATTTGCTAAAATTTTACCTAATTACACCTCTTTACTTACTAATTTAATGGTACCGAAACAGTTATGATTATATATATGTTTTATGGACATAGCATTTGAGCTATCAAGAACGATAATTAATACTTGTAGTAAGCGTGTGGTTGCCTTTGTAGTAAATCATGCTAGTAATCACCCAAAAAGTAGAGAAAAACTAATAAGATTTGGACAAAGTAGTCACAGAACATATATACATCTTAAATATTTCGGGTCATATTGGTTAGATCGTTCTTTTTTTATTTCATCTACCAGTGGGAGTTATATAAATTCCAAAACAATTCCCAATAATGAACCTCATTTGAAATACTATACTGGTATTGACTTTTTAAATTCACCTTCTACATCACCTGAGTCGAAATTTACTACATATACGTTATTTAATCAGTCAAAGGCTTCAAGAAGTAATCAATACCTTGTAACACCTAATCAGAAATCTCCACTTCCTCCTGTTTCATCATTGCCAGTGAAGAGCAGAATAACATTAAATGTAAAACCATTAGATGAAAGCAAGGCATTTGAAGTTGGAGTAGACACAGCTGCTGATTTATCCGTACTTGCAATAACTTTATCATTAGTATGCACAAGTTTGTGGATGAGGAGGAGGAGACAACAAAAGTCACAAACATTACAAAAAGAAAGTGAAAAGATACTATTGGCAAGGGTAGAAAAGCTTGAATCTCAAATAAATAAATTTTTAAGTCTTCAGATGTAAATGTTTTCAAAAAATACAACTATATTTATGGGTTAAGCAATTAAAATAATACTATAATTATGGAGTAGTAGATTTCTTTCTCCTATAGTACATAAATAATCCAATAATACCTGTAGTAAAGATTAGGCTACCAATTGATATATTTATCAATATAACATATTTATTAGCTAAGTTAAATGAAGCAGGTTTGGACCTGAAAATACTATATAATGATTTGTATATTGAAAAATAACTTTTATTATAATTGTCACTTTTGTTATCATCACTGTATTCAACATAATCTTGAATTTCCTTAATTCTACCTTTAAAGGCTAACTGCCCGCATGCACCGCCAATATCTTGTCCCATCTTTCGTCTAACTGTAACAACAATTCCATAATTATTCAATATCCTGGAAAATGTCCGAACTTTATCTTCTGAAGGAGTGGCATACTTTGGAGTTGCGTTTGTTTCACTATAAGGCAAGATATTCACAAATATGAAATTAGATCTTTTATAATTATCTAAGAAAGCTTTTTGGAAAGATTTTGCAACTTTCTTTTCTAAGCGTTCACTTTGTATAAATTTTTCAAAAATCATATTGATATCATTTTTGTCTGTATGAGTATTGTTTAGTAAATTCCCCAGAGCCTTTGCATGATTAATTGAATCATTCACATCTTTAATAAGAATATATTCAATCATCACAGTGCTATGGCTATTGAACCATTTTGGAGATATAATTGTACTTTCAAGATTGTCTATTTCAACTTCAGTGCGATTATTTCTCTGATCGGCAATTTTTTTAATAAATTTATTCAACATAGACTTTGCTATAAATATATCTGTTGATCTTATCAGCTCAGATATCTTGTACATCTTCGCAATAGGAACTATTTGCTCCCTTAGTACTTGATCTGGTGCGTGTAAACTTAAACATAATCCTACTCCAGGTAGATCATCTGCCATATTTACAATACCAGATGGTATTCCAACTGTACTTATGGAAATCTTGCTGGGAGATAAGCCATATAATCTTGTATCCAATAATATTTTTATTGCATCAACTACCTCATTGTAATTTTCTAGTGGTTCCCCCATGCCCATAAATACAACATTCTTAACAGGTTCATTAAGAATATTTATTGCATGGTATACCTGTTCAATAATCTCTCCAGTAACAAGCGATCCACCTAATCCCAGCGTACCTGTAGCACAAAATGTGCATCCCATTCTGCATCCAATCTGACTTGATACACAAAGAGATACTCTCCTATATATCGGTAAATTCGGTACTTCCAATGTGTCCACATTATTGTTTTCTGATTTCTTAGCCACATCATTACATCTATCATATCTCATTATAACCGTCTCAATCTCATGGCCATCCTGTAACCTAATTATAAGCTTTGTTGTATTGCCATCATCAGTTGTATGACTTTGTACAATATTAGAAGTCAGTAACTTAAAATTTAATTGAATTTCCTCCAATATCCTTTTAGGAACATCGGGTATATCACTAAATTCTTTAACATTCTTCTGTATCAAATAACGCCAAACTCTATACGCGTGACTTTCACTTACTTTAAGCTCCCTAAAGATCTTCAGAAAGGAGCTACTATCAAAAATCGGTTGTTGTTTAAACCTATATCTTCGCTTGTTTTCCATACTTTGAAATCTTCAAACAGTACTTCAACTCTCAGCAAAATAGAGTTTACTATTGACACCGCTCTGAGCGCCTCGACTTTTTTTCATCCTTATTTGTTTATAAGTTTGTTTTATAGCAATAATTTTTCCCTTATTTTGCAAAATATGTATAGATAAAAAGGAACAATAATATCACTTGTAATATTCTGAAATACTTCTTAATTCAAAAATTATGTATAGATATGAGGTTATTCCTAAGAATTTGATGGAGAGTAAATAGTATTCCTTTAAATATTTACAAAATAATCTAGATTTTATAAGGAAAAAAAAAGAAAAGGCCAAGAAGCCAGATAGTGTATAAGTTGATGTATAACTTCCGGAGACTTGAGGAATTATTGTAGTTGTCACTCCCCTTTGCTATCCTAACCAATGGTGTAGAGCGGTTAAAAAGAGGTTTCTGTGGGCTATTTTAAAAGGATCTCTGATCACTACAAACTAAAAATAAAGTACTGAATATCTCTATATATAGAGATTGCTTCAATCTTGGTCCAATTAGAATCAGAATTTATAAGAGGTAGCTGAGATGGGTAATGCAAATACACATCAAAATCACTTAGGAGAAGACTCACGAAATGATAAGAAGAAAAAACAACAAAATCAGGTTGATAAGAAGAGATTAGATGTGGCTCCACCACCACTTGAAACTAAGAGGAAGCGTAAGAATAAAAGTATATCTCATTACTCTAGAATACCTACTATAGTACCAAATACGAAGTGTAGATTGAGATTACTGAAACTAGAGAGAGTAAAAGATTACTTATTAATGGAACAAGAGTTCATAACAACTATGGAGAGTATCCGCCCATCAGCTGAAAGAACTGAAGAGGAACATACGAAAGTGGATGACTTGCGTGGTAGTCCAATGAGCATTGGAAATCTAGAGGAGATAATTGACGAAAATCATGCTATTGTATCATCATCTGTTGGGTCAGAATATTATGTAAATATACTGTCATTTGTAGATAAGAGCCAACTACAGCCTGGTTCTTCTGTATTACTACATAATAAGGTCTATTCAATAGTAGGTATAATGAGTGATGAGGTAGATCCACTAGTTACTGTAATGAAAGTTGACAAAGCTCCTTTAGAGAGTTATGCAGATATAGGTGGACTGGAACAACAAATACAAGAGATTAAAGAAGCTGTAGAGATCCCACTAACTCATCCCGAATTATACGATGACATAGGCATAAAACCACCTAAGGGAGTTATTTTATATGGACCACCAGGTACTGGTAAGACTTTACTTGCAAAAGCAGTTGCAAATGAAACTTCTGCTACTTTCCTACGCGTAGTTGGTAGTGAACTGATTCAAAAGTACTTAGGAGATGGTCCTAAACTTGTACGTGAGTTATTTAGAGTTGCAGAGGAGAACGCTCCAAGCATTGTATTTATAGATGAAATAGATGCAGTAGGAACTAAACGTCATGATGCTCACAGTGGTGGTGAAAGAGATATACAGAGGACAATGTTAGAGCTTTTAAATCAACTAGATGGTTTTGAATCGAGGGGGGATGTCAAAGTAATAATGGCTACTAATAAAATTGAAAGTCTTGACCCGGCTCTTATTAGACCTGGTAGGATAGATAGGAAAATTGAACTACCCAATCCAGATAGCAAGACAAAACGGAGAATATTCCAAATACACACTAATAAGATGACTTTAGCTGAAGATGTCGACTTAGAAGAATTCGTAATGGCTAAGGACGACATTAGTGGTGCCGATATTAAGGCTATTTGCACAGAAGCAGGGCTACTTGCACTTAGAGAGAGAAGGATGAAAGTTACACAAGAGGACTTTAGGAAAGCGAAAGAGAAAGCTCTTTACAGAAAAAAGGGTGGTATTCCTGAAGGACTATATTTATAGTAATTGTGAATATTTGTTTCTTTTTCTTCAAAATAATATTCCAAGTGCAAGAAAGTTCAACTCTTAAGAACCTGAATATAATTTCATGAGTCATCACAGATCTGATTAGACATCAATAATGACCTTTCTAAGATATATTTGCCAATTTTATATTGTTGACTCTCTTGGTAAGCTACTTCATATTTCCACCCTAGTATTGTCCCACAATCATTACAATATATATCTACAATGGAATACAGACCAGTATTCATTAGTCTATCTTCAGCGGGTCCTTCTGATACATTATAGACTTGACTAAATATACATGCATTGCTTACTTTTCCTCTAAAATGTGTGCTAATAAGGAATTCTTGCGAGCTGAGTGGCATTCCACATTCTTTACAAGTGTATTGTAGTATACTATTTAAATGTAGTACAAAGGGCCTGCCCATTGAAATATGTTAGAATAATAAATATTTCTAGTGATATATACTCCTGCTTATTTCTTCACCATTGCATTGTAACACGGTAGGATGCTATTAACTATTAGATAGTACAAGCATCATTCCAAGAACCCGGGAATATTACAATCTTATGGCGGTCGACATACAGGCATTAGGCGGCCATATTCTATTTTGGTTTACCTTTTCCCTTCTTTTTTCTGTTAGATTTTGTACCTTACTAACATTTAGATACTATTTCTGAAATATATTCACAAGACCCGATACTTTCTCTGAGAATTTTGTATTTCTTGTACGTCTAGGTTTTAATATATAGTAGTAATAATATATACCAGCACTAATAAGTACTGTAGACATGAGAGATATCCCAATGAAAGTCCCTGTAGATATTTTTTTTCTATTATTAGGGTATATGAATATTTTATTTGCTTTGTTATCAATATCACTTATAACTTGGTCTCTTAGTTGTTCTACTGCAGGGATACTTGACAGCTCTCTGAGTAAAAAGCCTAGACTAGTTGTAATAGCTGCTGCAGTCATTTCCTTATCCAAAGTTTAAGATTATTCAATATAATATTTGGACAGATATTCTTTTATAATGAAAAGAAATTTTAGGTATTAAGTTATAATATTTTACCATGCTCCACACAATAAAGGCGCTAGCTCCTCTTTAGACTGCTTCTAGTATATTATAGACAAGAGTACATAACTCCAGGTGATGAACTTTCTCTTTATATAAAATCTTGATGGTAAAAATTAGGGGATTCAAACCTGGTGGTACTGAAAACCCTTTACTTTTAAGAAGGAGAAATATAGTAAATACAGGTCCTACCATAAGAGAGAAATTAGAAAGGTCATCTCGCCCAACATGGGATGAACTAAGGAAGTTAATAAACAGTAAAGAAGTCAGTGACAACAAAGATGTAGAGGCTCAAAATGCACTATATGTTGAGAAGATGAACGAAATCAGAGAAGAGAAACTAGGTAAGTTATGGTCTAAGGACAATTCAAGCCACAAGAATAGTAAGGATGCAAATTGTCAGGTGAATAATTATAAACTAAAACAAGAACCAAATAGGAGGTATAGTACTAGTAAGTATTATAAAGAGCATAGATCCCGATCATTTGATCGTTCTACTCCAACATCTGAATATTAGATATCAATAATGGGAGGTTTTAAGTAGACTACTGTTATATTTAATATATTAATCATTTCCGTGATGTCACTCCAATTATGCCAGGTATAATACCACGATCAATAAGATCCTGATATTTATCACTGTATGTCCTAACTCCACCTACAAGTCTATTCTTCCATGGTTCATTGATGTCATCTGTTAAATATGAATTCTGGGAAGCAAGAGAAGCAGAAGATGGCATTGAATTGACTGAACTCTGTGTTTTTATAGGCTTTCCATCCAATCTCTGTCCATATCCTGAAAACAAAGTTTCTCTGCTTGTTCCCAACAATTCATCTGGTGTTGTTGCTATTCGCTGTACACCAGGTTCCACATAATCAGGTGGTGGTGCAAAGTCAACTTGTATATCTGTTTCAATAATTGAAATGGCATTTGCAGGCTTTGTTTCTAATATTTCTACTTTGTATGAAGCATCATTGTATTGTATAACAATTGTGTCACCTATAGTAAGTGTTGCAAAACCACGTAAAGCTGTTTCTAGTACAGCTTTTGGGTTTGTTATATCAAGGAATTCCATACTTAAAGGTTGCAGTTTCACATAAGTACCTTTAGAAAGGGAGGTATTTGTGATATTTACAATATCTCCCTCCTGTAATTCGAGATTTTGCATCATCCAGTATGGCATGTAACATGTCCCCTCTTCGGCAACAAATTCAAGTACACCAGAATGGGTAACTTTGTGTTTCAGTGAGTTCTGCACTTTGAATAGCATTGGCCATGATATATTACGCCTTGCTAGTTGATTAAGTGCTGAGGGTGGTAGTAAAATTTTATTGCCTGCTTCCAATTCATCACGACCTGCAAAGCTTACTGGGTAGCAAGAATACTCATGGCTAAATGGGGATGATAAGGGATCACTATCATATCCACTTGCAAAAAAACTACCAGATGTGAATCTACTGAAGCCGAACATACTTACTGATATATTGATAAAATAAAACCAGTAGTTAGTAGTAGAGTAATAGGCCTAAACAAGAATATTAATATAATAAGAGCTGAAAGCTAGTTGCCCGCAATGAGACGTATACTTGCATATAGGCGGTTTATTAGGATTAATCAGATTGATCCATGTCATCTGTATCATCTATATTGTTCATTGCATGAGTTTGAGCATTAGTATTGTATAAATGTGCGTTTGGATGTATATAACTTGTAGGTATTGCATTATTATATAGTTGATACTGAGGTATGTAAGCTACTTGTCCAGAACACTCTAAGCTAGTATAGCTTACCATCCCACTTAGCTGTAGTGCAACATTATGACCAACTATTGGAGTATTTGTAGCTGTATATGCTGTAGGAACAATTGTAGTAGGTATTGTACTGGTTTGGGTACCATTCTGGTGTAAGAGAGGTATATAAGATAGTGGATAGGCACTAGTCGTGCTTGTATTCAGTCCATTTGTAATACTGGAGTTAAAGAAATTGTTGGAGCTCGACTTCGTACTATCATTATCTTCCAAGTTTGATACTCCTTGATTGTCATCCTTATTACTAATTTCACTAGATATGTGATTAACGCTACTCAATTCACTCATCATTTTCTCATATTCCTCCTCAATATTCTTGTTTGGATTGTATAGTTTACAGTCTTTTGTAATATGGCCTTTATCTCCACATATAGAGCATTTGATATCTGCTTTTTTATATGATGACATTAGTTGTGAATCAGGGCAACTAAAGGAGGGGTGGTTAGTAGAGCCACAATGTAAACAACGGTCATTATTACCACTTATTCCTAAGTTTGTTCCGAAGCTATTAGAAATATTTGTACCATTCACAATTGCTAATTGCTCTAAACCTCTTCTTTTATATTCATCATGTAAAGGATGAAATGGATCTAGTAATGGTTGTATTAGGTCTACAGCCTTGTCTACTTTCTCTTGAGTATCAGCTGATATATGAATGTGCATAGGCATAGCCAACTCCTCCTCTGTTTGGTGATCGCATTTCTTGCCTTCTTTCAAAGTACCTTTGCCTCTTATTGAAATTAATGATCCACTTTCTGCTTCTAAACGGCGATGATTATATCCTCTAGGCCCAATAATTAATCCCATAAAATTATACTCTGGGTATTTGTCCAATGGTATGATTAGTCTTCTAACCTTTTTTAAGGGTTTATAGTCGTTTGGAGGTGCATAGTCCTCAACTCGCTTCATCATAAATTCTATCAAATTTGATAGTTCAATCTCCATACTCTTTTTAACTCTCATATCACGTGTATTTATACGTGATCCTGTCTTATCATATATAGGAGGTGGACTTGGTTCTCTTATATCTGGGTCCCCATATTCAAGATCTCCAACTTGGAGTTTATACATTAGCTCGTCTAAACGTTGCTCCTTTAAAAATTGGTCCACTTCTTCTAAAGTTACTCCAGGGGGAAATTCCATAAAACAAGGTGGTATAAATTCCTTTTCAGTTATACTTTTCCAGCGACTAGGTTTTACCAGATCACTCTCTACAGTATATTCAGGCCTTTTCCATCGACTCCTTCTTTGTCCATCATTTGACTCAAGTAAAAGTGAGTCTCCATAAACTACTAGGGAAGTTGCTGTTGACATTTAGGTGCTTTTGTTCATTAATGCAATTGCTAAATGGCACTTAATATAAGCGCCAATATGTATTGTTAAGATGTCAAAATATAGCTATAACAGAAGAAGAAAAGTATCTAAAGCTTATGAAATATAATAGACCAAATCCTAAACTAACACAACTTATTGATTATATCTTTGTATACCTGAGATTCAGTTTTTATATTAATAAGCCTCTTCTTATTACCAGTGTTTCTGACCTTGTTGACTTCATTAGGTAATGCTTTGTCTCTTCTACCATAGGATGCTGTTGAAATTGCAACTCTGTCATATAACCTAGCTATCTCATCCTTCGTCCTTTTTTGATTGCTACCTCTTAAGCTAATAACTCCTAATGGTAACTTACTTTCATCCCTCTTTGTCTGTTTCTTATTTTTCACTTCTCTTAATTTCTGTTTAATCTTAGCCACTTCCTTTTCTCTTGAAATTTTCTCTCTAGGATCCTCATATGAATCTATATTATTTTTAATTTCTATAATTGCCCTATTATGTTTTCTATGTATTTTTTTAATTGAATTTTTACCCCATCTTGGGACGAAGTCATCTGTTACAGGATCATAAACCATCTTAGACCTCTTTCTTTTCTTAATACCTTTCATTTCTGCAAATTTCTCCCATTTAGTCTTTTCTCTCATTTCAGGTAAAGCATATACCCTAGGAAATTGGATTATTTGCTTCATAGGTAATATTACCATTAAGCCGTCATTTGTCATTTCTCTCGGTAGATTTTTCCATATAGAGTTCAAAAGCAGTTGAGTATTATTTGCTGAAATCCCGTCTATCTCATCTTCTCTAATTTCATCTATATCTATACCTACCAAATTACTTAAACAATATTCAAGTGATTTGTTTGATACTATATGGTCCATGGAAATTTGCTGTTTACTTTTTGTATCCTTGTACAGTTGATATCTTTATAATGTTTCTTTTATAGCCCTAGTTAAGGTTCTAATTCCAAATTTTAATAAAGATTAAGTTTAACCAGTTAAAATAGATAAGTTTGAAATATACTATCAGATATTCAGGTTAGTGTCTCCTTTTTACTGGTATAGTTTAGTATACTTGTATAAATCTGACAATGCACCACCAATACACTAACATTTCAGCGCCATTAAACTTAAAATATGGTGTGCCTACTGGAATTTCCAAACTCCACTATCTACAAACTAAGAATATATAAAATAAACTGAGGACAAGTAATAGTATCTGAAGAAAAGGAATATACAGTAGAATAATGTAATAGTGACCTACTATGCTTGTTGTGACAAGGCATATATTTAGTTTGTACATAGTAGAAAATTAAAACAGGAGATCCTTAGCATTTCGAAAAGTCTAGTTAAATAACCTTATAGAATAGCCTAGCACTTTATCCCTAAGATCTTCTTGTATTTCTGTTTGGCAGTTTTAACTAAATCTCTACGATGACTAAATGCGTTTTCAATCTTCTCTTTAACTTGTCTAGGATCAGTTGACAATTTAATTGTAGTAACTAACCTATTAGGTCTTCTAGTACTGCGTGTACCAGTCTTCTTCTTGGTTATTTGAACCTTCTTTATTAATTGGTTATTTGGATTTACCTTCACATCAAGTCCTAATGCATTTCTATTTGCCAATCCTGAATACTTTAAAGAGTTTATTGCTGCTATATTGTATGGTTCACATGTAAAGGTAAATCCACTACTTTTGTAGATAAAAGAGCTATTTTTTTTTACACATTGCCATATTACTTCGGAAGGAAACATCTTTTCTGTATAATTAAAAATACTCGACAAAATACTTACCAAACTTATTATGGAGATAATTCTAGTGCTCGGAAGATGTCTTCCACCAGAATAGGACCTCCCATATACCTTCGTAAATACAAGACAGAGTTGAGGTAGTTGTCTACTCTTGTTTAATATTTTGCTACTATTTACACTGTAGACGAGACAAGATAGCAATATAAAAGGTACTACGTTATGTCTCAGTAGACAACCAATTAAAAACTTAGTGTCCATATTAACATGCAGCATAAGGTGTGAAGAAGTTACCAAATAATATTTAGATTTAATCCCATCAAAATAAGACAAATATTCGAGATCAATTGATTTATTGCTTGAATAGTGGCTGAAACCCGTTTGGGAGTATTAGATGATGATATAATGGAGTTAGAGTAATAGGTAGAGGAACAGAAGCTGCGTACTTTGGATAGTTAAATATAGAATTAATTTGGTGAGTGTTTATATGTCGGGGAGGTATTTGATTTATTAATGATGTAGTGAAGTTACGATGGTGATTATTATAACCTGAATTGTAATGGGTAGGTCTATTTGTAGAAGTTATAAATTTTGGATAAGCTAGGACTGGGTCCTGAGTACCTTTAGTGTTTGAAATTCCATTATTATTTCCCAAATTGTATACAGACTGTAGTGAAGAAGTGTGCTGATTATTTGAAATTAAGTTGATAGAGGTAGGATTCGTTGAATTGATTTCTATTGGACTAGTCTGACTTCTACTATACCTTGGGTGACCTGAAACTACTGGTTCAATTTCTTTAATATTTAAAGGTTCCAATTGAATTTGTTCTTGAGATGGAGAGTACATTATATACGAACTGTTCTTGCAGTCTAAATTATACTTTTTATTTGTGTTTTCATTAGGTTGATTATTATCATCATTTATAGACTTAAGATATTTAATTGTTGATCTATATGCTTTTACAATAGGACTTGTAAGGGGGAAATTAGTAGCATCAAGAGACTTGTCTATGACTAAATTTGAGTTACTTTCAAGGTTATCTGCACAATAAATAGTGTCAGAGATCTTATTGGCAATTTTCTTATTATTTACTACCTCTTTACTCAATATTTTACTTTGAGATTCTTTAAAATTAGTAGCTTTCTTACTTTTAAAAATTAAATTTTGGTTTATTTGATGAAATGTTCTGTTATCTTTGTTTGGCAAGCAAGAAGTTCCTAAACACCCAACTGTGTTTAAAAATATATTGCAATTGCTTAATTTTTTCTTAAGACTCCTGCGATTTAATATGGAAGCTACTTCAATGGATTCTGCTCGCTTCTTCTTATCAATATCCTCAGTGTCCAGCTTCTTTAGTTTCGTAGACTTTAAAACATGTTCTTTAACTTCTAGTCCAGGTAATGTAACGAATACTTCTGACTTCTTCCTCGTATCTATATGCTCTAAAGTTCTAAATGATGGAATCTTCTCATTTGATTTTACACGTGATTTATTTTTTGGATTCTCTACTGATCCAAAGTTTAATGGTGATTTTCCATTAGATTCAGTCTTTAGAGTTTTTGCTGATTTATTGAAGCTTGTAGTCTTGTTTGATTGCAAATATGTAGCTTCATTCATAGATTTGATACTCTTTTCACTTTGTGATATTTTTAATTTAGACATATCCAGTGACATATCTAGTGCAATTTTAGGATCTAATATTGAATCTTCTAATTTGGTTATTATTTCATTAGATATGTTAGTAATAATTGTATCTTCAGATATATATTTGTGAATATCTGAAGATTCGGTATATATTTGTGAATTTTGTGTCAGACAAGATGATTCACAAGTTACTAAAGGTTTAGCATATATTTGAGGGATTTCGGAAATATTTCTTGAAGTTTTAGTCTCTTCTATTAAGTTATCATTCTGCATAAAATTATTAATATTATTAGATAATCTAGAATGCTTTCCAGTTTCTAGAAATACCTTAGAAAGATCTATGACTTTATCTGATAACTTTGTCTCCTCCACAATGCTATTAGGAAAATTGATATCTTTTATAATTTTGTCGGACTCTTTTAAGTGTCTCCCATATTTATTTGATATTTCTAATTCTACAGTAGCACCATCCTGTACTTTGGGATATTCCATATTTTCATTGGAAATTTCCAAAAACTTGTCACTTTTGAAGCTATCTAGTGTATTAAGATGATATAGAGCTGTATTTAGATTACAACTCAAAGTTTTACTCATATTTGAATTAGGTTTTTCTGATTCCATCTCTTCTCCTTGATAGAAATCATTTGTTATTTGTAAATCTACACAGCTACTCTGCAAAGTATTTTCTGAAGACATTCTCTTCTTATTAATATCTGAATAATTAGAGTCTAAATTATTATATAAGTTTATTTTTGAATGAGAACAAAGTGGAACATTGTATAATGAATTTTGTACTGTTTCTTTCTCTAATGTAGAAAGAGTTTTGTTAGATTCCTGACTTTTTACTTTGATAGAAGTTATGTTATCAGTATCTTTAGAAAAGACTTGCTCCACTAATTTATGGTTTGGTATAATTGGTTTTATTATTACATCTGAAACTGCTGGACTCCTCGGTACTAGTGTAAGATTATTACTAGCTGTAGCTTTTGGAGAGTTCAAAGAAGTACTTAAGTGATCCACTTTACACTGATCTGATAATTCTGAGTTATCCTTCACAAAAATATTAGATGCTATTATATTATCAATTGAATTAGATGTGGAGTTATCCGCTGAGCTATTTACAGAATATATTGGATATTCTATTGAACTGGTACCCAATTTCTTCTGATCTCCCTTTGTAATAACAATATATCTGGTATAGTCCATTGCTTCTAATTTATTATTATTTATTTGTAATTTTGATTTGTCAGATCCAATTTCGGCTTTTTTTGTGCTCAGCTTTTCTTTATCTTCAGATTCAAAATTCTCATTAATTATGTATAAGCTATTTATGTCTGTATCTTTATCAAATTTCCTTTTTAATCGTAATGTATGATCTTCTGAATTATAAATATTTTCACCAAAGGTGATAGAGTTAGTTCTATTGCCTGACTGACTATTGAGACTATTCATCTCAAAATTTTGGTTAGGTACAGCTTCTAGTTGTAAATTATTACATATATTAAAAGCCTGATAGTTTAAACAATCGATATCACCGTATTTGCACCTTAGTTTGTCTCTAATATTATGAATTGAATGATCTAATTGATACTGTAAGTTTTGTAGGGCACTTGCCAATTGACTGATCTCCATATTTTTCTGGTATATTAAATACTCACTGTTATGTTTTAACTCAGATAATTCGGTTTTTAACCTACAATTTTCAATATATGTTGAATTAACTTCTTTTCTTAGTATGCTCTCCAGATAAAATGCATCTTTATCTTTCCTATTTAATGTATTTATATCCTCTTTGTGTCTATCAACTAGTAGGTTTAGTCTATTCCTTATTTCATATAATCTATATCTAAATAAAATCTCCATAACAAACATTTTATCTAATACT
>NW_027122888.1:0-74231 GCF_001865355.1 Cryptosporidium andersoni
GGATCAAATACCATTAAAGGATCATGAAGGTCCAGATCCAGTTATTCCTGAAGAAGGCCTTCCGTTTGAAGCTGCAGGTCCTTTTGGAAGTTCCTCAAGTAATAGTTTAGTTGATAGTGATATGGAATCTTCTGATACTTCAGTGAGTTCTTATTTTGATGACTACTCATTAGGTTCTGCTGGCCGCCTTCTTGGTTCAGGTGTGGTAAATAGTGGATCGAATTGACAGATTCCTATTGGTAATGTAGATCTGTAAACTTAGTTGCATAGTGTGGTGATATATGTTTGCCCCTTTTACTTTTAAAGTAGTGTAATCTATCATCACCCTTCATCATCTAAATTCTTTTTTTTCTCATGAAAATTATTAATATTTCCTATTTACTATAGTATAGTAATAAATACATTAGATAGTGAGTTTCAGTTCTACTTCTAATATATTTAGGGAATATTTACTATTATTATACATGGATAGTTTAGCTCGTTACCTTAGGTAATAAGTAGACACATATCGTAGACTTCTGAGGACTTTGTCCCCTCAATATTAGTTATAAATTTCGGATTATTTCTAGTAGTAATTACTTTGATGGGGGAAGTATTTAAGTCTCGCTGTTTCTTTACTGACTGGCTACGTAGTGTAGCCTGTGTTCTTGTACTAGCTGTTCATGGGATGGTTGCGGTGCAAAGAATCATACCAACTAATAGTTTGGAGGAAAATATCTCTGATAGATTTATTATTCAATTACTACATTTTGGAATGCCTACATTTTTTTATTTATCAGGTAGAGCAATATTTTATTCAAAACTAGACCTGTCAGGTATGTAAATAAATATTTTAAAATTATATAAACAAACAGTTATATATAACTTCTTATTTTTCAATATAGTAACTTATAGCTACAGGAAATTTATCTTTAGGAAATTGAGGCGATTAATAGTACCTTCATTCATTGGTTACTTTACTGTAGTTGCTTTGGCAGCATATCTTGGATCATCATGGCGACCATGCGCTCCTAAGCCTCCTTTTCTAAATATTATCGATTTTTATGTTAAATATCTGGCTGAATTCAAATGTTCTGGTTTAGAGTGGCTTTGGTTCTTACCAATGTTATTCATTATATTAATTATTAATCAGCCAGGTTTCTTATACTTAAAAGTCAGATATGAGCATATATTCAAAAATACTTATTCAGATGATAAATTAATTAATCAATATAAATATTTAAATAAATACTGTAAACTTCATGTTTTATTAATTACTTCTTCTGTATTAATCTTTTACTTTTTACTTGGATTTCCTAGTCAACCTATTTTTTGTTTTGTTATACCTTATATTTTTATCCCAATATTTATTCAATTAAGAAGATACCCCTTGTTAAGTAATTTATTAAAATATTCGTTTCTTACTTATTTACCTATCTATATTGGTTCTGGTTTTATGGCATATAGGCTAGATAATATCATAAAAACAATATTGGAATTAAGTTTTAATTCTCAGAATTATCTTTCAATGTCACTTGTATTTGATAATGAAATTCAGTTAAGAGTTATATTAGCTATAATATTCTATAATTATTTTTTTATTGCAGGATTCCTAGATATGTTGCTTGATGTTGATAATGAATATAAAAGAAGTAATTTTGTAAAAAATATGATACCAGTAAAGTCTTTAATACTAATTACTATGACTGCTATTACATGGCCTAACAACAAATTATTAGTTACATATCTGTGGGCATATCCATGCTATTCTGGTGGATATACAACACTTCTATTTGTATTGGGTACTTGGGTATGGTTAGAAATATTTAGAGTATTTGGAGAAGAATTACTTCAAAAAGTAAACTTTTCCCCCAAAATTCAATGTCATTTTTCTCAGAGTTGTATAGTTGTTTATATTATTCATGTAGTATGGCAAGAATTTCTAATTCGTTATATATTTATATATATAATTACACCTTCAAGCCCATATTCACTATATGACGGGAAATCTTTAGTAATAGGATCTTATATTTTCCCTAGCTTAAATTTCTTTACTACATGGATTATGCTCATCTGTGGAAGTTTTATATTGAGTATGTTAACATATATAGTTTCAGTTAAGTGGAAAATAACGAGAACATTATTTGGAATAGATGCAACAAGTCAAAATATACAAGACAATGGAACTTTAATATTATTAAACAAAAGTATGAAATAAGTGTATCTACAATTTGGTTCTTCACTCAATAATTATAACAGAAGTTCTTGAAAGTACATTAATAAGTGTACTTTGTAATAATAATGCATTTGGGTAATCACTTTCATAGAATATTACTTTTAGTTGTGAGTCATATAAATCTAATACTCCTAGGATAGTATTTGTGATTTCAATAACGTAACTTTTTACAATTGATCTAGAAGACATCAATTTTGTTTTAAGATTAAATATTGATAATAAGATATCTCTTTTGATTTCTAATTATTGCTTCAGTAATATAACCAATAGATACTAGAGAAGTATCAATAATATTATATGTATTTAAAGTATCTGTGACATCTTCACTTACAGATCCACAATTCATATTTGCAAGAATAGTAACGGTAGGTAATAAACTAGGAAGTTCTCGATTTATTTGCCTGATTAATAATTCAAAAATTTCGGAGAATGTATTCACAATTTGTATATATTAAGTAATTACAATAGAAGTTCCTGAAAGTACATTAATAAGTGTACTTTGTAATAACAATGCAGTTGGGTAATCACTTTCATAGAATATTACTTTTAGTTGTGAGTCATATAAATCTAATACTCCTAATATAATATTTATGACTTCAACAACATGACTTTTTGCAGCTGACCTCGAAGACATCAACTTTTCTTTAAGATTAAATATTGGTAACAAAATATCTCTTTCTTGATTTATAATTGCTGTTTCAATAATATCAGTATAACTGTAACCATTATTTCCTCGAGAAGTATCAATAATATATAGTCTATTTAAAGTATCTGTTATATCTCCACTTCCAGATCCATAATTCATATTTGCAAGAACAGTAACGGTAGGTAATAAATTAGGGAGTCTTTGATTTGTCTTCTGGATCATAAATCTACAAACTTGAGAATTTACATCCAAAACAATTACATCACAATTTTTTGGACCAGGAGGAATCTCTGTATTAACAAAATATATTTGGTTTGCTCTACTAGACAAATTCCTTGGTACAAAATCATGTAGATTACGGATCACATCACTAAATGACATTAATAATTTACAATCTAGATTACTTCTTCTAGATGTAGTTGAACTTATATTTACATTCGTTGATCTCCGAGGAGTAGGACTATTATTATGATTATATTTGAATTTTAGTAATGGAAGTTGTTGAGTTAAAGTTGGAAGATTATATCTACTATATTGCAGGTTTAGAACAGAATTAGTTGTTAATGATGAAGGTGATTGGGATCTTGTTTGGGTGAAGTGTTTAGCAAATATATACAAAGCTGTTTGGAATATCTCATCACTTTCTTCATATAGAGTTGTTTGTAAAACTATATTTTTGTTACTTGAATAGAAAGAACTCATTGCATTTGCAGCCTCACTTATATACTGTTTCATTGAATATTTACTATCTCCTGGAGATAAAGAAAGTAAAGGTATAATAATTGATGAACAACGACTTCCTGCAGAATTCAAAATTTTCCTATACAATACACGAGTATTTTCTCTCTTACTTGTATAGATAAATGAGCGAGTATTAACACAAAATATCCTTCTAATTGAATGTGACCATGAAGGGCTACTTCTCCTCATAGTATTACTATTTGGTAAAACCTTCAGTTCACTTGAACCAACTTTCTTACAACTTGAAATAGTATTACTAAATTTTGTAAGCAGCCTCACATTATCAGACCTCGCTACATCAATAACTATACATTCACAGGATGAAATACCCGGAATACCACTATTTAAGAAAGAAATATATATGGGAAGATTTTGAGATCTTTTGCCATAAAAATTAAATATCAACTCACTTAATGGATGATTAGAACCACAAGTATCACTATTTGCTCTCAATGACATTGAACTTTTTGTAATAGGTTGTAGGAACCCTTTATGTAAATTACTAGTTTGTATTGATCTATTCTGGATAAAGTTATTATTAGACATGAAATATGACTTTATAACTTCTATCATTGTTCTTACTCTTTCATGATGGTTATTTATTAAGACTACATGTAAATTATATGAACTTGAAAGAAACAGTTGTAGACTTTCACCTAGAGCTCTTAAGCAAAGAGAAGAATTTGGTGATCCTCCATCTTCCTCTACATCAAAACCAAATGGTACAATTAAAAGTTCACTAATATTATTACTTTTTGCATGATCAAATATAGTCATATATACATTTATAAGAGCTTCTATAAGAATATCACCGCCTCCATAATGATATTTTAAATCTAAATAGGATAAAGTATATAACTTCTTAATAGATGTAAACCACATCAAAGGAGTAGATGGGAAACTAAATGATTCAAGTGCAATCTCCCCAGTTGTTGGACCTGTATTCAAATTACAACCTAATTCCTTACATGTTTGATAGGCCACACTAGAATCAACATCCAATACTATACCATCACATGCATAGGGACCAGGAGGAATATCCCATTTCACAATAGACACTTGTGTTGCAGATGATGTCAAATGTACAATATTTGGTTCTCCTAATAAAAGTAATGAATCATATAAGTTCTTTATTGTAGGACATGCTAAATCTTCATATTGGTTAAAATCTCTTAGTAATGGAACTGAAGGTAATAATTGAGGTTGTATATTAGATACTGGTTTATTAATTGATTGAAATGCAAGGGTATTATTTGAGAAAGCTTTCGAGAATTCTTCTAATGCAATATTATATAAATCTGGATTACTTTCTGTAAATATAATTCTTAGGGGACAACCTAACTGAATATCATATCTATTTCTTAACCATGTTCTTGTATGAATAGCAGCTTCTCTAGCTCTTACTTCAGGGTTTCCTGTTGATTTCGATAATATTGGTAAAAGAACCTCTTTTTCAGAATGCAACATCGCAGTTTCAAATATACTTTTATATACAGATTCAAGATTTGTACTTAATGAGGCAACACAAAAAATATGTTTCGATGTAGAAATCCAATCTCTATTTCTTGATGCAACACTACTTACATGAACTCCTTGACCAATATTTGTTGGGCAAGTTATACCAAGATATCTAAGTAAACTTTGACTATTTCTAGTATTTGTATCTACAACAACAGCATCACAAGAATATATACCCTCACTTAATTCACTTTCACAGTCCGCTAATACAACACCAACACATTCTGTTACACGAATTCCACCACCACGACTCGATAAGTAATATGACAAAGGTCTAATATCTGGACATCTAATAACAGATTCAACTGTCAAGAAACATAAGAATATTAATATAATAAATATATGCAATAACTTTTTTATGATCATATCTGTAGGAAATGGAGAATATTTAAGGATATGGTATTATTACCAGTATCGAAACAACACGTCTTATTCACTTTAATTACGTCTTATATTCTCTATTTTAAAGGATAATAGCGCCATTTACTAATTTTTAAATAATATTTGATAGTATACAAATAAATATAAATTTATTCATGAGAATAAGATAAAGTTATTTAATTTTCTTTTATATACTAAGGTATTAACAAAAAACGTGTTATCATAATACAGAGTGTTTTATATAAAGTAATATTAACTTAAGTAAATATTATGAAATTAAATTAACTTTTATTTTAAATATTACTAAGCGCTCTTTCTCCTTTAAAATATTAATATTTTACATATTTGCACAAAATTTAACTATAGGGAGTAGTTGGCGCCTATTAGGCATTTATAACCTGTTATATTTAGTCAGAAATGTAATGAGTAATAAACAAAATAAAAATAATTCAAATAAATTTCAGATATACCAAAAATGTGAGGATAGTCGTAAATATAATAATTTCAAGGAATATGGACTTTCTTTCTTAACAAGACTCAAGGACTTATTATGTAATATCTTAATATACATAATTAAAGTATTTCTTAATTTATTTATTTCGTTATTTAATTACATTACTACTGTTAGATTAGATGATAATACGGTATATTATCCTTGTTATGATTTAAGAAAATTTTATCCACATAATCCTGGTTCTATTCGTATATATTCAGTCAAAAATAAATTACAAGAAGTAGGTTTTGCATTTGAATATCGTGGTATATACTACTTCAGTACTGGGTTTTTTAATTTAGATGATATAATTGAAATAAATGGAAATAAATTAAATCTTTATCAAATTAGTTATACATTTTTATGTTCTGAAAAAGTACATAATTTAGTTGATATCAAAGGAGAAAAAATATTTTTAATTTCACCATATATGCCACCAATAATGGGAAAGTGTATATTAAATAGTCCATATATATATGCTTGGTTTCCAATTCAACCTGCCTATTATAAATTTATAGGGCTTCCAATTGTAAATGAATTGGGACAATTAGTATCAATATATGATAATTTTAAAATAATTGGTGATTCAACTTATAATATTTTGGGTGAATTGAGTATTTGGAAATTTAATCATACTATTTTAAATGAAAATAAATTGAAAGATATCTTGAAATTACAAATATCTAGGAGTATTTTTTATTTAGAATCATTAAGTGGGATTAAAGATGATAAATTAATTTTATTTAAAATTACTAATAATTTTAAAAATTTAGGTTATATATTTTTTTATAAAGAAGTATATTATTCATTTGATACTTTTTTAGATTTAAATGGTTATCTACAATTTAAATTAGATGATAATAATGAAATACAATTCTCTAAAATATTCCGACATTTATATTGTTCTAGTAAACATAATTTTTATACACCGATTCTTGGGGAAATTGTAAATGTTTTAAAACCGAAAGAATTATTAAAATCTATAAGTGGTATTGTTATTAAAGATGATGATGGTATTTGGGTTGAATTTAATCAAGGGGAATATCCAGAAATGGAATATTTTGGATTACCACTAATTAATAATTTTGGTCAAATAGTTGGTGTATATGGAGATTTTAAGGTTTCAAATAAAACTAAGAAATATCCTTATAGAATATTTTTAGGGGGACCATTAATTTATAAGGATTATCTAGTACATACTTCATTGAACTTTTTTTCTAAATCATATATAGTTCATCCAATAAATATAAATCAATTTGAACAATTAATTGAAACAAGCTTACAAAAAAATGAATTATTTAGTAGAGTTATATTTTCTGTTGGTTCATCACATATAGCAAAATTATTAGAAGAATTAGTTTTATCGTATATTAAGGTAGATAATAAATATGAAACAAAATATTGTATAATTACAGATAATCAACCATTAAGTATAATAAAAAATAAAACATTAATAGTAGCATTAACAGATTGGATTACATCTACAAGTATAAGATCTAATAGTAAATTTCCATATGAAGATAATAAAAGTTTATTAATATTATGTAAAAGTAATGCAACTTTAATGTCACAAGAATTATTAGAAAATTATTATAACAATGCTTCCAAATCTACACGTGGTACATTCTTGAAAGTATCATTAGAATTAGATAATATATACAACAAATAAAAAAAAAAGAATTGGTAGAGAATTCAAATTATGAATTTGAAATAGAGGACTCAACTAATAACTATAATGGAAATACTCTTAATGATTCATTGAAATTATTAATATTTACAATTAAAAATAAGTTTGGTCATTTCTTAAATAATTCTTAAATTTAAAGATAAAAAGAAAATTATCTTAAGAAAATCTTATTCTTGTAAAACATTTCTCTATAATATCAAGTTCTGATAGTATTGTACAAATAGATGATCCATGTAAATCAAATTCACTTAAGGTCTCTACATAATTTTTTATACTTTTTGGCTTATTAAATATAATATTATTCATATTTTGTAGATTATCCATTTTTTCCTTATATCTATTTTCTTCTAAACCAAGAAATTTATTTAATAATGGTAAATTTATAAAAAAAATAAAAAAAAAAATCAATTTAAATATAAATCTAATCCAATTTGATTTATTATTAATTGATTCATCTAAATTATAATATTTATTATATTCAGTTTCATATAATTTACACTTTTCTCTCATATTATTATTGTCATCTATTATCTTCTTACATAGGGATTTAAGTTTTTCGCATATCATTAAATACTCTGGATTATAATTATCATCTTTATATTTATCATAATCTTGTAATTTATTTGTTAAGTCATTATTAAAAGATTCTTCTATTAAATTACAACATTCAAAAATATACTTTTCAAAAATATATGTAGATTTTCTCGTCTCATTAACAGTTTCTAATAAATCTTCAACATAACAACGAATATCTTTCAAACAATTTACACCACTCTGACATTCTATTAAATCTTCAGAATTATCTAAGTTATCTCCTTTTAATAATTTAGAATTATTAACAAGATCTAATTCAGATTCAGCTATAGATAAAGCCATAAAGAATTTTTGTGCATCATGTATAAATTTTATACTTGAATCAAATTCAGGTAAATGTAATAATACCTCACTATCACTTTCTTGTCCATTTATTAAATTATTAATATTATCGGAAATTTCTGTTGTATTGTTACAATTTAGATTATTCTTTTTAATAGAAAATGTATGATCTATAAGTTCATCTAATTTTAATGTTGGTAAAACTGAAATTTGGCCTTGACTAGAAAAAGGTATAGAATCTGATGCTGTTGTAGTAGTTTCACTTAAAATATATTCACGATTTTCATAATTTTTTAGATTTTCCATTGGAAATCATAATCTCTTTAAAATTCTCTACTTAAAATATTGCATATCTAATTTAGAAAAAAAAATCTATTTAGCGCTGCTCAAATCTTATTTTATTGGGGATAAAGTAATTTATTATAAATGATCTCTTATTTAATATAAGAAATAAAAAAATATATATATAATACTAATACTAATTAATCTCTTGAGATTTTATCTAAATTATTATTATTATTATTATTACTTTATTTTTTCTAATATTTATTAATTTGAAGTTTTAGCTTGATAAATTAAATCATCAATTCTTTGCAATAATTTTGGAGTTTCTACTGTATGAAGTAGAAATGGATTACATAAAGTATCAACATATGTATTATAGATCTCATTTAATAACTTTTTTAATTCATCCTCATCTTCAGGATGATCTTGTAGAATAGCAATAACTTTAATATGTGAAAAACTTGAATATCCATATATTTCATATTCATATTTTATACTTATAGCTGGTCCTAAATATCCTATATATGCCTCATTTGAATTAAGATCACTTGAAAGTTTTCTATCAATTAGATCTAATGATGAATAAACTGCAAATTGTAATGATTCCTTTTCTTCAATATCAAATATTCTACAAACTAATGGCTGATTATCCCTATCCACAATACATATACAAATAACCGATAACATTCTATATATAAATATATTCCAAGAAATTATGAATAATATAATATTCAATAATAATCTTTACAATAAATTTATAAAACCTAAAAAAAAGATTGCGGTTTCTCTTAACTATTTAAAATTGATGTTTTTTTATTAATATTCTTAAATCTAAATAAAAATATTATTATCTTTATAGTTCTAATAAATTTATTATTATATATTATAAGATTGTAAAACATTGATGAATCATAATTATATCTCCAATAATATCACATATATTAATATTTTGACCCTCATACTCCCATTTTGCTAATAGACAATCACTACTTCTCATCCAAATATTTTCATAAAAATTTAAACTTTTGAAATCTTCTATATTATCATTTTTAATATTAGAACTTATAATTATCTTATCTTTTGATGTAATTATAAATAATATTCCAAAGAGAAAAATAAATAAAAAACTCCAAAATATAGATTTATTATAACTTTTTTGTATAAATATTTTCTTATCATACAAATTATTATTATTATTATCATTATTATTATCATTATCACTATCATTATTATTATCATTATTTAATAAATTAATAGTTAAATTATTAATTTTTTCAGCAATATCCATACAATTTCTAGATAAATCTCCAATATTTGAAATAAAATTAGTAAATATTTCATCATTATAAATACATTGTTCTTTCATAATATTATCTACTATATTAAGTTTTTGAATACATTGTTGTAATATTGTTAATAAATATTCATATTTATTCGAATTTTGATTATTTAATTGTCTTATATATTGAAATTTATTATGATTAATCACTCTTTCAATATTTTGTCTTGTAATCATTAATCCTATTTTATCTGATAATCTTATTATATAATTATTAAGATCTTCTTTATTTAATATATAATTATCAAATATAGTATCATCAAATGATACCAATCTTGTATCAGCTATTGTAAATTCTAAGGATGTTCTCTCAATATAATTACATAATTTACCATTATTTGAAGTTAATTTTGGAACTATAGATAAATCATTAGAATTAATTATAACATCAGAAGAGGTTTTATTCATATCTAATTCAATATCTACACAAGAAATTTTTGTATTCTTCTCATTTATTAACTTTGTAATTTTTTTTAATTCTTCTTGAATAAGTTTACTAACTGTATTTAAATCAAAAAAATCATCTGGATGATTTAAAAAAAAGTAGTTTAATTCATTAAAACCATATATCATTGGATCTTCTAATTTCATATCATTATTTAATTTATAATTTTCTTTTAATAATATTTTTTCTGGTATTACTCTATTAATAATATTAGATAATTGATAACCAGACCAAGTAGGATACTTTAAAGACAATCCTGTTAATAATAATACATCCCTTAATTGTTGCCATAATGATATGTATTCATTAAGATAACAATTTTTAAATTTTATACAATCTTCAAATTGTTTCCAAAAAATAAGAAAGCATGGAATATTTGCTTCAATATGTAATTTATCATTATCTAAATTTTGAGATAATTTACTACATTTTATTAATAAAATATTTTCAATATATGATGCTAGAGAATAAAGACTTGATGAATTATTAATAATAAATATTCCATTATTATTATTATCATTAATACTTTTTTTTGAACAATTTGATTCATCTGATGAAGAAGATGATGATAAAACAGAATCTAAAGACCTTCTAAACATTGGAAAAGATGTTAAATTTATTATTGAATTTGATGTCAATGGTCTATTTATTTTTGTTTTTATTATTGGAAATAATTTATCAACTTCTAAATATTTATCTTTAATTCTATTACATTTTTTTTTCTTTTTTTTTTGTTTAAACTTTATATCTATATTACTTTTTATTTCATATACTGTACTTGACCAATGCCTCTGAGTCTTTAAATGATTTTTAATACACTTTCTTATTTCATGCAATATTGTATAATTAGATGGTGTCTCTTCATTACTATAGTTAACTATCCATTCATATAAATCTAAAATACAAACAATTGGCATAGTCATAAAAATATTAACATATAATAAATAAAATACATACAAATTATAGTAAATAACCTTGTTTCTTCTTAAACAAAACTATTATTATATTTCTTAAAATAGTTAGACAATGTTATGTTAGATGTGTGCGCGTGTACATGTCTCATTAATAAGAGAAATTTAAATAATAAAATTTTCTTTTTTTCTTTTTAAGAAATTTAATTAAAAAAAAGATTATCATTTAAATTCCTCCTATTAAAATTTTAACAATTTTATCTAATTATTTAATATTATAGCAATATATTATCTATTAATTATTAATATACAACAAATATTAGCGCCAGTATAAATTTAGATCTAATAATAAATAGATATATAGAACTTAGTATAATTTATAATTACCTAAATTTATCAAAATAAACATTGTGAAAATGAAAAGTAATTTAATAAGTAATTATCTTATATTCTTATTATTTTATATATTTTTATTAAAAATTAAAAATGTAAAATCATCTACTGATAGTAGTAGTATCAATGATACAATCTCTGATTTAGATATCAACTTATTATCAATGGAAGATATTTTTCTTCTATGTAATAATTTTGGATATCTATTAGATAATGAAAAAAGTAAAATATATAATTTACTTATCTCTTATAAAAATTATTATCATTTTGTTGAAGATGAATCAAGAATTAATGAATGTATACAAAAACTTCAAAGTGAGATTAGTGTAGAATCAGAAATCAATTTTAAATCAGATCCAATGAAGTTACTAAGAATTCCTGTGAAAATGCCAAAATTATTCGTATTTGAAGTTCAACCTATATCACAACTACCAATTCAACCTCTTAAATATGTAGCAAAATCTATTCAAGTGAGTAATATTAGAGAAGAAGATATAACAATCCCTTTGAAAGATATAGATATGAGAGAATCTGAAGATTATGAAGAAAATAATACAATAACTGATACACTTTCTGATATAAAAACAGAATTATCAATATCTAATAATAGTGAAGATGATCAAAGTGGAAATAATTATGGAGAAATTGATAGTGAAGGTAGTTATATTTTGGATAATAGTGATAATTCTACTCTATCACTTCCATCACTTCCATCACTTCCGTCAATTCCGTCAATTCCGTCAATTCCTTATAACACAGATCATAGCAGTGCTTTAGATAGTCTTAGAAGTAGTTCTATATATTCACCAACATTAACAACTGATATATCTGATTAAATTATATCTAAAATATCTAATATAATTAGCTTATAATGATATATTAAGTATTTATAATATAGTAGATAATGTTAAATAATGAGTTATCTTTTTTTTTATAATTTATGTTTATTTTAGACTCAAGATGATATAACACATATAAGCGCTGAATTTCCAAGGGGTACTACAAAATATGGTGTGTCTCTACTAGTTGGATACTGCCATCTCTTTATTTTTAATTTTTTTCTTGTAGAAGAAAAATGAAATTGGTACTTATTTACTTAGTTTCTGTTATTTTAACAAATATACCAAATTTATATGCAAGGTCAATAACTGGCAGGACACTTGTTGTATATTCAACAAATGAATATGATCTATGTCAGAATGTTCGATATTTACTTGTGGCTAGTGGTATACCATTTAAAGAATTAAGATTTAGTTATAATGGTGGGAGTGGTAATAAATTTCTTTCTAGAATTCTAAATATGGGGTATTTTGTTTCAGACTTTCCACTATTAACAGATAAATATTATAATATAAGATATTTAGGTGATGTAAATTCTATATATATATATTTACTATCTATATATACAAGAAGTTTAGCCTCATATACTATTACGAAGAATTCTAGATCTTTACAGGTTAATTTATTCCTTAATGATTTTATGTCCAACATAATAAATAGTTTACGTACAAATAATGGTAATATTCTATGTAGGGATATCTTAAATATTAAAAATAGTAATATTTATCTAGGGATTATTGACAATGCACTTAATAGTGATGGACCATTTATAGGTAATAAATATATAACATTTGTTGACATTACATTATATTCTATTGTTGTACTTATTGAATTAGTATCCCCTGGTTGTATTAAAAATAGATACCCTGGTATTATAAGAATGGCAAGATTATTAAGGAATACAGAAGTTATTTCTACATATGAAGATAGTCGATATTTCAAATCTTTGATTATTCCTGGTACAAATAAATTTGTAAGACCTGTAGACTTTTTTACTACTAATGCAGATATTTATTAATATATCTAAATATATTCCAAGATAATTATTAAGTTGAATAATATAGGTAATTTTATTGTAATTTGGAATAACTAGTACCTTTTTCAACTAATATTAATAATCTGGGTTTTAATTTTTGGTCTCAATAACTAATAGAATACTGAATAGATAGGTTAATATATGATTGTGTCTACATATCAAGTGGTTAATTGTAATTTATATAAAGAAATTTTCTACAGAATCTCTCAAAGAATCCATAAGATAATATTAATATGTAACTGGCTTATTTACTACAAATTAGCCTACGACTTTTCTAGTTTCTTTTATATAACTAGTAGTATAGTACTGATAAATTAGACTGTAATTGTGTTGGCAATATGAAGTTTATTATAATTGATGTAGTTATCCTGCTTAAGAATATAACTACTATAATAATTGATAATTTATTTTATTATTTATAATGAATATTATTTATTCTTTATTTGATTAGTTAGTACTTAGTAAATGACCAAGGATTTATAACTTTAAGTATAATTATATTAAGTAGATATGATCAGATTCTAAGAAATAATTAGATATTAATTATTCTAATTTAAATTATTAAAACTTATTTATAATTTGTTAGAAGATATATAATTTTGAGATTGAATTATTAAGATACAGTATTATTGTTGTGTAATAGTCTACAATATATAAGAAAAAAAGAAATGAGTGAGTATATATTCTAAAATAGTAACTTTATTTCAAACTATAAATAATAAAGGAGCTTACTAATTCATGTAAATTTGAAGGGATATTATGGCTATTAAGTATAATTTGAGTTGTACTTTGAAGAACTTCTATTGGAATTGGATTAACAACTAATCCTTTATATGGTGCCTAAAAATAAATATATTTAGATGATAACAAAAAGAAAATTAGTTAATGGATTTAATACTTACCTTGGAAATATCAACTAAACGTTTAGAATACAATGTTTGTAAAGTTTCCCCTCTTGGTTGATGTCTAAGATACCATTTTCCTTCTTTTCTAGCAACTCTAAAGATATGATCATAATTTGACCATAGTTTCATCTTTCTTACTTTTTTTCGAAAAATTGATATTGAATTTATACTTGCAATATCATCAATTGGTGAAATTATCTTATTTAATTTTTGGTTTATCTGCTGCATAGGTACATAACTTTCATCATAAATTACTTCATTTTTCATAGCTAATCTCTAGTTATTAAAATAAATAATTCTCCTTAAATAAGAACAAAAAAGAAAAAGAAAAAAAAAAAAAAAAAGAAAATTCAAATATTTTATTACCAACCATTATTCCATTTAACATTATTATCACTATTACCGCTTTATTGACTTGTAAATCTCTTTCATAAATGATGTAAAAGAAGTAGTGCCACCATCATCATTTCTACGTAAAAGGAGATCCAATTTAGTTGTTATAGGAATTCCATGTAAATTTAGAGCATAACGAACAACATTTGAAGATGTTTGACCATCTACACAATTTCTTAATATTAATTTTATATCTTCAGGAATAATTGTTATATTTGAATTTTCTGGATAATTATTTACTCTATTTTGAGTATTTATAGACTTATCTTTTATTAAATTGTCAATATAATTATTATTATCTTCTATTGTAGAGTTTATTATAGGATTTCCTTGTAAATAAATTTCTGTTCCATATCCTTTATCTAATGATTCCCTTTTATTTATATTATAATTAGATATTAATTTATTAACCTCATTATTATAAAGTTCTTTTATCTCTTTATCTTCAATATTTATATTTATATCTTTATTATTCTCAATAAACGTCTCTATAGGTATATCAGATATATTTTTACATTCATAAACTTTTCTATATCGTCTTTGAGAATCAATATCATTTATAAAAAGTGTACAAATTGCATCTTTAAAACTTAATGTCCTACTTGGTCCTTTTGTAGCCACTAAATATTTAAATTCTTCTGGAATATTTACAATACCTAAATTAGCGCTCATATGATAAAAAAATTCAGAGTCTGATAACATGCATCTATCCCACATTGAATATAATTTTCTAAAATCACTTAATTTATTTGGCGCCAATGCCCTTAAAGTAGTTTTTTTATTTCTTTCTTCTATTATATTATTAAATTTATCATGTTTATGTGTATTTGGATATAATGCTGGAGGATATAAATCTTGTAAAAATATTTCTGGGCAGTTCACTAAATAACTAACTGAATCTTTTTCTAAATTTCTCTTTTTTATATGAGCTATTACTTTTGAAGAACCATCATAAGAACTTTTAATTTTAACTACTGATTCCATTCTTTCAACATCCAAATATAATAATTTACAGTTGACATATTTATCTCCTGTAATTTTTACTAGGTTCATTATTGGTATTAAGGCAGGACAAGAAACTGAACATTTTTTTGGTCCTTCAATATGAACTTTCCAGGGATTATCTTGTGAACGCAGAATTACATCAACATCTCTTATACTATTACAAAAATTTTCTGCGGTCACAATTCCATTATGAAATTTGTCATATTTTTTTATACAATGGACAAAAACTTTTTTAAAGATCCTTTTTTGCTCTTCATCTAACTCTTTTGAAAAATCAATAATTGTTACGTAGTGATTATTTGTACAATTATTATCTTGTGACTTCATCTTCTTTTTTTTTTTTTTATTCAGAAGTTGATCATTCAATATATACCATGTTATTTACTTATGACTTGACTGATAATACGTCATGTCGTGCATTAAAATGTTTACTTACAATCCTTTATTTAAGATTTTAAAATAAGCATGTAGGTATTTTTTTTACTTATATCTTCATATTTTCTATAATATATAATAAATTAAAATGATAAAGATAATTAGATAATGTTGTATTATTAAATATCCTCTATATTGTAATGAGTTAATAATAATTAAGATATAATTTGAAAAAAAAAGAGAGGGGATTATAAGGAAATATTATACATAACTTAATATAATTAATATTTATTGTATGTTATAATTATTTATCTTTAAAATCTGAAATATGCAAGATTTATTAAGAAATAGTTTGAGATTAAAATAAAATAAATGGCTATTACCCGCCTATATAATATAAATAGTGGCTCTTTTCTACTAAATTTCTTTTCTTCTTTTTATTATTTCTTTTTCATTTTATTGTCCCTTTATTTAATGTAATATATTTAGCAACGGATAAATTTAATATTAATACTCCAGTGTGCAGTTTTATTATATTTTATAAGTTAATTATCTAGATATAAATTAGAAAATAAAAGATTTGAACTCTAGAAAAAGACAAAGTATCAATATATTTTAATATAAATATGCATGATAATATCTCTATATTATGTGAAAGATCAACAAGAAGGTTTGCTGAATGTTTGGACTTTTGGATAATGCTTCAAAGAAATAAAGAAAGGTACAGAATAAATGATCCTCCAGAGACACAAACAATAATTAACAGAATAAAACTAATAATTCAGTGTTATCGTTATTTTTATCGAGGATTTTTACCACCTGATGATATTTTAGGAAATTTATTTAGTCTTATGGATGAGAAAATTATTAGAAATGGTGACCTATTTTTAACAGAAAACTTATCAGAAATTATAAATACTGATAATGAAGATTTAGTAACAGAAGTTATTTATAAATCAATAAATATATATTATAATTATTCAAAAAATATATATAAAGAAAAATTACTTTATATGGTAGATAAAATGATGTCAAGGAGAAGATTAAATACTAATTCAGAATATAGATTATTAAAATTAGTGGCAGAAATGAATTGTATAAGAATAAATACTTTAGATACAATTGGACCTGTATTATCAACATTAATATTATCTGATAAATGGAATGAATATTTAATTTTTCGTAATAAGTTCATTAATAAATTATTAGATCCAAATATAGATATTCTAATAAGGCAGTATATATCCTTACCTGCAGATGCCTCTAGTAGAGCATTACAAGAATCTCGACTTCTTAATTTTTTATATTATCAAAAACAATTGAGGAGTAATATAAATAATGAGGCACAATATTATGATAATGAATTTGAAATAACAAGTAATGAAAAAGAAATTGAACCTTTAAATAAATATATAATGTTACAATTTAATAAACCACAAATAAAATTATTTAATAAATTATTTAATGGAGTTAATAAAGAATTAAAAGAAATTAATAAATATAATACATATGATATAAATAAATCAATATATATGAATGAAAGATCTATATCATCTCAGGAAGATGACTTTAAAGATTCGATTATATATCTTATATATAATCGGATTAAAAGTTTTTGGAAATATAAAGCATCTGGATTACAACAAAGTCGTTTTCATTTAATTATAGATAAGGTACCTATAGTTAGGGATAATATTTTTCGTAATTTAAAGAAGAAGCGTATATTAGCAAAACATTTAGCAACAAGAGCTACTCATTATACAATATCAATACAAAGTCAAAGAAGTGAAGCAATAGAACGTAGAGAAAGAGAACGTTTACAATTATTACGTGAGAATGATTTAGATGCATATTTGGAATTAATAAAAGAAACTAAAGATCGCAGATTACAAGAGTTAATAAATCAAACTGATAGATTTCTTGTAGAAATGGGATTAAGAGTACAAGAACAAAAAACAGTTAGTGAAGATAATAAAGATAATTTATTAGAATATACAAATGATATATCTAGTTCGATATCACGTGTTTCATCTTATTATAGTATAGCACATACAATATCAGAATCTATATCAGAAAATCCAATGAAACTTTTAGTTGGTGAATTATTACCATATCAAATAGTAGGGGTTGAATGGATGTTAAGTTTATATAATAATAATTTACATGGAATATTAGCTGATGAGATGGGATTAGGTAAGACAATACAAACAATTGCTCTTTTAACATATTTATATGAACATAAGAATAATTATGGTCCTCATTTAATAGTAGTTCCACTTTCTACTTTACCAAATTGGTTGAAAGAATTTAATATATGGTCTCCTTCTCTTAAATTATTATGTTTTAAAGGGAATAGATATGAGAGGAAGAATTTAATAAGAGAATTAAGATTAATGAAATTTAATATATGTTTAACTACATTTGATTTTGTTATTCGTGAAAAGAATATATTACAGACAATATCTTGGAAGCATGTAATTGTAGATGAGGGCCATAGATTAAAGAATTCTAAAAGCAAATTTCATATTGTATTACATGATTTTCAATCTAAAAATCGTATTTTATTAACTGGTACACCCCTACAAAATAATATTAATGAATTATGGTCATTACTTAATTTTTTACTACCTAAAGTTTTTCATTCTGCTGAGGATTTTGAAAATTGGTTTAATAGACCATTTAGTGAATTATCTTCAAGTGAAAATCAGATAGAATTAACAGAGGAAGAGAAATTATTTATAATAAATAGATTACATTCTATTTTAAGACCATTTTTATTAAGACGTGTAAAATCTGATGTATTACAAGATTTACCTGAGAAACGTGAATATATTATTAGAATGGAATTGACACCTTGGCAAAGAGTTGTATATGGACAGATTAAACAGAAAGCTGTTCATTCAATGGATATATCTAGTGGTAAGATACAATATAGATCAGTTAGTAACACTATTATGCAATTAAGGAAAATTGTAAATCATCCATATTTATTTGTTGATGAATACTTTGCTAGAAATGATGATATATTTAAAGTTAGTTGTAAATTTGAAATATTAGATAGAATGATTCCAAAATTAGTGTATTTTAAGCACAAAGTTTTGATATTCTGTCAAATGACACAACTTATGGATATTTTGGGTGATTTTTTAGATTATCGAGATATATCTTATTATAGATTAGATGGTACAATGAATATTCAAGAAAGAAAGGAAAAAGTGGATATATTTAATGATCCAGATTCTAATACATTTGTATTTATGTTATCAACAAGAGCAGGTGGATTAGGTCTAAATTTACAAGCAGCTGATACTGTTATAATATTTGATTCTGATTGGAATCCACATCAGGATTTACAAGCACAAAGTAGAGCCCATAGGATGGGTCAAAAAAATGAAGTAAGAGTATTTAGATTAGTATCAATTAGTGGTGTTGAGGAGCTTGTATTAAAAAGAGCCCAAAAAAAGCTTGATATTGATCAAAAAATTATTCAAGCTGGGAAATTTAATTCAACTGAAATTCCAGATGATAGTCATGAAGATAGTCTACGTGAATTATTTGGTAAGGAAGAATTTGATAGTAATATTAAGATAACTACTCCATCAGAATTAAATAGGCTTTTAGCACGTAATGATAAGGAACTACAGAAGTATGAAGAAATGGATAAGAAAATTTTTGGTAAGGAAATTTATTTCAAGCTACTAAATTGGTCAGAAAAAGTAGAGCTTGAAAAGAATAATGAAATTGAGATATCAAATAAAGAAGGTTTAATGAAAGACAAGATAGATATAAATGAAAAGAATAATATACTAGTAGAATTTGAGCAAAAAAAACCAGAATCTCCTAAATTAAGAAAACGTGGTAGAAAACAAAAGAATTTTGAGAGAAATGAATATCAAGATTCAAGTTTTAACAAACTTAGTAGCTCTAAAAAGAACAATAATATAGATACAACAATAGACATAAATGAGCATAGTTTACCATATATATCTTTTATGGAAGCAGCCAAGAGAATAATGCCAATGGAAGATATTCCAACATGGATTGTAAAACCTTTAAATGAGATCAATGCAGAATTAGGTTCTAACAGTGAATCAACTATTTTAAGTAGTATATCACGTGATTCACGTAAGACAAGATGTAAATCAAATAAAAAATCCTATATAGATGGAGTTAGTGAGCATGCATTTCTCAAAATAGTTGAAGATTATGAAATAGGCAAAATAAGTGATATAAATGCTGCTTTAGAAGCTGAATTTATTAAACAGAAATCAATGAACTTAAATAGGCCTTGTAAAAGAAATAAGTACTCAAGTAATGTATGTAGTAGTGATTCTGACACTGAATATTTAGAAAATATTAATGAGACTACATACTCTAAAAAAAGGAATTCATACAGTAAAAAAAGTACAAGTAATTCATGTACATCAACAAGTAAGGACTATATAGGGGAGGAGATTGGATCGAAAAAACGATTTTTAAGAGAAAATATGGACTTAAATACTAATTTTATTGAAATACCAGTTCAGCCTAATACCCCTAAACCAGATACTTATTTTGAGCTTAGTTAGAAGATTTCATTTGTAGGGTTTGAATATCTGTATTGAAATATTAATTTTTAAATCAAAAACTTAATATAGTATAATGAAGTTACACAAAGTCTTCTAATATTATTTTTTTAATCAATCTAATACTAATAAAATTTATTTAATTGAAATATGGAATGTAGAAAAAAAAAGATTATAGTAATTATTTAAATAACTTACTAAGTAATTGCACAAATTAGATGAGTAATTCATATTTCATTAATAAAATCTTATATATTTTAGAGATTTGTCAATAATATCTATATAATAAATTAAAATACCTTTATATTCAATGTTCTCAAGTAATTTTTTTAATATTTACTTATATGGCTTGTATTTAGTAATTCTATGAATTATTATATACTTATACCTGTTATTTCTTCTTTTTTTTCTCTTGAATATAGAATATTTAATTTATTACAATATTGATTACCTGTATTTACTTTAAAGGTATTATATTTTATTTAATATGTAATATTAATTATAATATATATTCAACTTTGTGAATACTACGTCTTATTTAAATTAGATATTCAATGTTAACATTATCCTTAAACAAAGTGATACTTTTAAATATCATCTCTGATATGGTTATAATGCTTAAGATATTATGAAATTATCCTCTCTAGTAATGTAGTGCATCAATATTTACTTTTATATATGTTACGTTATTTCCAATTATTTTTTTTAATTCAATATTGACTAATTTTAATTCTGGTTACTCTTACAATAGTTCACAAATGTTATGGAACTTATAAACTCTCATGAAGAGATGTTAGTTTTTTAGTTGTTCTTAGAGATCTAATAATTCATAGCGCCAATATGATATTAAGATGTGGATAGGGATTAAACAATATTGAAAATAACTCAAAATGCTTAGAAAATACAGAAGATATAGCAATATAGAGTCATCAGGTAAGTGAAGATAAACTTTATAGTAGGGACTAATATTTACTTGTTATATCCTATTTTTAGATATATCTGAATCGGATAATTCTGACTCCGATTATGAGGCAATTATTGCAAAGTACTGTCCAATAGTATCTAAAAGTAAGCCAACATATGTAAAATATATTGATGGTTTGGCAGCCTCGTTTGCTTTATTTATAATCTCTGTAATACTATATGTAAGTTTAAATACTATAATATTAGTGACATGTATAAATAGATTCGAAAACAATTTATATATTTCAAAATTTTAGAATATTTTTGAATTAGACATATTTTTACTTTTATGTACACTTGGCCTGATTGGAAATGTCACATTTTTGGGTTTATTGAATTTTTGGTAATCTAGGAAGAAGCATAAAAATAAAAAAGTGCTTGGCTTACTGGATATGATACAAAATTATCAAATAGATCTCAAGTGACATTTTATATATAAGAAATTGATATATTACTGTACTTTAAAAGCTAAAGAAATAGATAAAATATCTGCTTTATGTTCTCATGAAGAATATAAAGGAATTTAATTTTATTATAAATTACTTCATACCTTGATAGATTATTTATTTCGTTAGGTTATGAATGAAAATTTGGTCTAATATTTTTTTATTTAATTATTCATACTACCAGATGTTGTTTATTTTGAGAAGTCATATTTATATTGAAACTATTCAGATTTTAGCTCTATTTAGTATTATTTAATGGAGTTTATTAAACTAAATAGAATTTTTATAAATGAGTTATCCCCTTAATATATGGTATATTACTATTCTCAAATTATTTACCTTATAATTTTAAATAGTGAATGATATCTTTATAGTTAATTCTAGTGTTTATTCATAGATATACTTTAATTTCTTACGAAGTATTAACTATTAACACTTTAGAAAACACCTCTAAAACTATAGATTTTTGTTAATAAATGTCCTTATAATAGTGTTTAATAGGCTCCAGTTATATATTTTTTGGACTATTCTAAATTAAAGTATTAGTGTTACATTAGCTAAAGAATTTACTGAAAAATTCAATAAAATTTGGTAACAATTAAATACACTACGATCATAAGGTGTCTTCCAGTACTCATCTTTTGATTAATTAAAGATTTTTACTATAGAAGAAGTTTCTGAAAGAGATTAGGAGATGTAATTTGAGTCTATTTTTTATTAAATCTAATAGATGGAGATAATTTAAAATTTATGAAATTGCTAACTTTGTTCTAATTCACTATTACTATATATATTTTATCAATAAATTTATTATTTTAATTAAATACTAGAATTGTAAGCATGATATAAGTTGATATACTTATCTATTAAGTCTATATTTTAATATTATAGCACTAAATTGAACATCTCTTAGAATTAGCTGTGATGAAATATGGGTAATTATTCAGTTGGAGAATGAGGATTACATTACAATAAAAACAATTTTATATTTAAAATATATCTAAATTACTCAATTTATTAATAAGCAGTACTTTGAGCTAAAAACATGTGTAAATGAAATCAATATGATATTAAGCAAATAGACGAAGAATGTATGAAAAGATTTAATAAACTACTGTAAATTACAACGAATAGTGTAATTTTTAATAAATATATTTGAGTATTAATATAGTATTAAAAAATATCCCTAAATATGAGAAATATTAAAAATGAATAACAAATAATGTGCTAAACTTGTCGATATTTATTACGTAAAATACAATTAGCCAAATTTGGGGTCTACATAAAGTAATTAGCACTAATGAAAAAAATAATTTAAAGTATTTAAGCTCAGCCAAATTGCTTAGGATCATTTCTAAACGTATTAGTGGAATTTGTAGCATAATTTTTAGTAAAAGGTTCACTACTTAATATATAAACTATTTCTAACTTTTGAGTAAAGACTAGAATTAATCATCTTAATAATACAAGTTCATAAATATCTAAATTAAACTTATTTTAATTTTAGAAATAATCATCTTATTATACATAAAGCAACTTCAATTACTGAATATCGACTAAAAATAAGATATTAGTTTCTAGGTGGTGATTCAATTTCTTGTGTTCTTCCTAAATTATAAACCAAGACTCCTATCAGTATATTTCTTGAAGACTATTCAGAATTGAAAATTAAATTCGAAACTTTACAAATTTTTAATAAAATTTAAGAACTTTATTTAATTTCTTTATTTAGTGAGATTTATTCCAATTTAAATTTAGAGATTTTGTTCCGCTTATATTGTAGAAATAACCATTAATTTGGTTATATAATCATTTGATCAATTATACAATTCTACCTCAAAATAGATCCTGTTTACTTCAATTTAAAGATTAAAAGATTTCATATAATTTATCTACATCACAAAACTACCAATAAGCTATATTCAACGAATTTTGTTTTAAATTTAATATATGAAGGTATATATACTTTAAATATTTGTATTTATTTAATGTAACTTATAGTGAATTTATTGGTAATAATATATTTAATTCAATATGAATATGTCATATTTTAGTTTATATAGCTTTAATACTAGACAAAAGAATTAAAAAAACAAATAGTTATAGTTATATATGGCCATTTTAATTATATCTTATAAATATTGAAGTTTATAAATTTATTAAATATTTGTAGTAAACAATTTGGTAAAATGATATATATAAATCTGAGCTGCCTTTCTTAGTTTTAGAATACATTATTACATAGCTTTAGAAGTGTACCGATACTTCCAATATTTCCAATAATTCCCCTTTTTCAATAACTTTTTTCTTTTTTTACTAAAGTTTTATAATCAATTCTAAGCTAAGATGCAGATAAATTTAAACTTTTTTAGTGCAGATATTGGATCATGTCAATATATTATGCTCATAAATTTATAAAAATTGCAATAAATATATTTTTCATCTAAGATTATAGAGAGATTGATCATTAATTAATATCTTGTTCATTTGAGATATGTGTGAAAGTTTAACTGGATCTATTTGTTCACATGTATATATTTTTAATGGAATATTATTAATAAACTCAATAAGCCTGCTCCAGTTATTCAAAGTAATTGTATCATCTCCTTTGTTAATGCAAAAATTACCTCTTAAGTTCCACATTTCAACAAATTCATAGTAGCTTCTCATGTATTCTACAGTGGATGATTTAGATAAACTATCCAAAATATAATCTAACTTTTTTCCATCAAATGTATCTTTTTTATTTCTGCAGTTATGGTATATTTCAATAATGGCATTTATGGTATCACTATCCAGGTATCCATACAAACCTATATATTTTTTTATGAAGTCGAAGTTTCCTAAAATTATAGATTGTTTAAATAGTATACGAGGCCATACTGATAATACTACTGGGCCATAAAACATCTCATAAGTAGATAATATTATTCCTACTATATATGGACTAGAACAAATTTTTTCATCTAATACTGTTACAAATAAATTTTCTATGCTTAAATTAAATAAGGTAATTTTGGAATTACTCTGATTCTTAACTGAGTTCTCTTTTTCTTGGATTGAAAGTAATCTCGTAATTTCTTTATCAGAAATTATACACTTTAATTGATCAGATATTTCCGTGTAAAGATTTGTATCAATCTTCTGCCTATGATTATTTGAAGATTTAAAAAACTGTATAAAATGTAATTGTAAGAGGAATATTCCAGAAAGATTCATCACACTTTGATACATTTTTTGATGGTTAGTCGATTTCAGTATTTTACAACAATGTACTAAAATTCGGCATGCTAATAGAATATCATATTCACCACAGTCAGAGTACATAAAATTTGTTGAATATTTCCATTGCTTTGATAAACAATCTTGAACTAGATATTCAACTAGAACATCATTGCAACCGACACTATGTAAAAGTGCTAGATTTGATAATGATCCCTCTAATCCTTTTTTATTGTAAGATTCAATTAAATTCCCTACAACTCTCAACATTAATCCCCTAGATGAAATAATATTTGTGCAACTTAAATCTAAATTTGTGATAGAATTTACATTTAAAGAGTTCAATATTATTTGAGAGACTAAATTACTTGATATATTTTCGAAAATATTCATTTCTGGGAATTCCAAAATGATATTTGCAAGAGGAATCATATCTATTTGACTTTCATTAATATTAGATATAATATAAATTAGTTGATCAATGCAACTTGATGCTAGTAATTTATGGGAAGTGCCACTTTCACAACTGCTTACTCTCATTTCTTTATTTGATCCGGTGGTAAAGCATAAATAAGCCGAAATAACTATGTAGAGTTTATATGTGTATGAGCAATTCATGTAATCTGGTTTATTTTTCAAATTCTGATATTCACCCATTAACTTTTGTCCAATACTTATGGTGTCATATATTAGTATACAAATGTTATTTAAAATATATATTAGTGACTTGGAATTTAATTGGCAAGCTTTTATAATACAATTTGTTAACATATTATCTATATCTGAAGTCAGAAAATATGGATTATCATTAATAATATTCTTAAGTGATTTTATTATTGAATCGAAGTCCAAAGATTGTAATGGCTCATCAATAGTATCTCTTGCTTTTCTAATAATTGCCAACAAAAGTATTTCCTCAAGAATAATGATAAAATTAGGAGAATAGAATAAAGTAATTATAAATTGAGAATTTGTGTTACTGATATCACATTTTATGGCTTCAAAGTCATATGGATCACTGGAAACTCCCCAATTCTGTACAAAATCCATGATCAGAGACTTTATTTTTAAAGATGGTTGCATGTAAGCTTTATTAGATGATAGTTCATGGATAAATTGAAATAAATTAAGAATAGATTGTATTCTAGAACAAAAAGTAATATCAAAGGGATAACATTCTAGTTTATCATACTTAGTATTTATTTCAAGTAGATCACTCCACAGAAATGGTGTTTCTAGTTTAACTGTATTGTTTTCATTGGAATTTATCGAAAAATATACATTATCTCTTAATAACCAAGATGCAATTATGTTTTTAAAAGTTAATAAAATATATTTTGTTTCAACCAAAATATTAGCTATTATATCCCATGTTTGATTATTCCTACTTAATGGAATTGGAACAGCTAGTACTTTATTAGCAGAAGTATCTACTGATAATATGTTACAATTCACTTTTTCCAGTAATCTTTTCTCTGCTTGTGCTATCTTATTTGCACTAGTAGGTACAAACCTAGAAATAAGTTCATCACAAATTTTTAAGTTGAAAGCATAATCAACAAGTTTGGTAATAGAATCCATTATATGCATTGCATCAACTGGATAATCATTAGCCATTAGAGAATTAGGTATATGTATGTTAAATGGAGATGCAACAACGAGACTTTGAAAGTTAAAATATCCAGAAGGAGTAAATAATATTGCTTTTATTTCCTTTGAAATACACTTTTCAAACAAATAAAATATCTCTTCAGAATACTCTAAATGGATATCTTTAATATCTCCACTTGATAATTTTATTGTTTGTAGTAGTTTTTTGTAAAATTCTAGCTTAGTTGAATCATTAAAGGAACTCATCAATATAATCAATAGCTTAGAATTTGCATAATATATACAATTTTGTATATATTCTTCATCAAAAAAAAGTGGAAGTGGAATGAGTTGCTGAACTCTACTAATACTATTGAGTTTGCCTCCTTCATAGCTCTTGCCATTGTAAAGTTCAGAAGCCTCTCTAAAAATATGCAGTGAAATAGATAATAAAATTGATTGATCCAAAAGGTTAAATAACCTTTCATATCTTTCAGTAATGTACCAACAAAATATTCCCATTTTAGTGTACAAATATGGTGCTAATAATGGTGATATTTTGTAAATCACTTCAGAAGTTATCTTAAGTTGTTTCCAAAATACTCTCCTAATATAATGTAACCTAATTGAGCTCGTATTAAATAATTCTGAATGTGAAAATTCAAGAAAATCAGATGCCAAATCATTTAAGAAAGATTTTTCTAGAATAAGTAGCATATCTGAGTGGATATTGACATTTGAGCGTGATATTGTTAGTTCACAATATTTAATCAGTAACTGGTGCTCTCCAAGCTCATACATATAGTTAGCTATATCAATAGGAGCCATAGATATCCATTGTTCCAAATATTTATTTATGCACTCATTGTTTCTAAATATTGTAGCTAATTCAACTATGTTACGTCTATGCAAATATTTAGATAAATCAATAGAGTTTCTTCCTGTAGACATTGTAGTATATATATTGTAAATTGAGTTCCATAGTATATTATGGTTTACAATAGATAATTTTGGAATAAAGGAGTTTAAATGATGTTCAAAGTATAGTAAAATAAAATCGATAGAAGGTGTGTAATGTACGTTGTCTTCACCTTTAAATGTAGTTTGGTTAATGGCTTTGCAAAAAGATTGCAATAAATTTACACATTCAGCCATATCATTTTGATTCATACTTTTGAAAATTCTGAATAGTGTGCATATAAAGGAGTTCTTTCCATAAAACCATTTTGATAGTCTATAAAGCATTTGGTATTGATTATAACGTGAAATCAACTCCCACAAAAAAATAGTGGTTTGATCACTACCAAATCCAGTTTCAAAGTCATAAAAGAAGTCATTGTATCTCTCTAAAATAGTTTCACAAATTGGTCTATTTAGGAATTGATTAGCTATTCTAGAAGTTTGTAATTTCAGGAAGTAGGTGAATGTCTCTTTATGGCTTTTCCCTATCTTCAAATGGTCTATCTTTATAGCTTTTGCATTTATTATCTCTTGCATTGAGGTAACTATTTCAACAACTTTTCTTTCTATAGTAGATGAACCGAAGTAATTGCTTGGATAAGCTGGTAATAAACATACCTTCTCAGTAATAAATTCATCTTGAAGTTCAAAAATATTCCAACATATATTGATAAATAAATAACAATTTATGCATAATTTAATGAGAGAATTAAAAGTATCTTTTTTCAATTTGTTGAGAAAGGAAAAATTACTCAAAAGTATTGGGAGAATGAGTAGTATAAAGTTGCTACTCATCCACTTGATACATTCCTGTATTTTGGCAAATATCCATTCTAGAAATTTTTCAGACAAGCTGAGATCCATTTGATTTAATTCAATCATTTTGCTCCACATTAATAACTCAACAAGTAAATTTTTATTACAGTTAGTCAAGTCATTGATATTTTTCATTTCTTTTTTACTTTCAGTTCTGTTATCTTGCATATTCAAGGCTATTTTTAAGTGTCTTTGTAATTGAGGATATGCAGATATGTATTCTATAACAATATCTTTAACTGTCTCAAAGGGACACTTTTGAATATCACATTCATAAAAAAAGGGTATCCACTCGCCTTTACTTGCCAGTTCATGTAATAGTGTCAGTGAGCGTGGCAAATCATGTATTCTACAAAATGCTGCAACGAGTTGCCATATAGGTATATGAGGCAAAACATCATTTTCACTAGTCTCTGTACCTATGTCATGTGAGTTTCCAGTTGAGTATTGAATATCACCATCAGCCCATGCTGCTTCTTCAAGCATTTTAAGTGTAGTGAATAATGCATTTGAGTGACTTGACGAGTGGTCACGATACAAGTTTCTTTTTAAAGGAAATAACAATGAAGAATTCGATAAATTTTTAAAAGTCTCACTTATTTTATGTGGACCAAATTGAATAAATAGATTCCAGATTTTAAGAATTATACTGTAATTATTTTCATCAACTTCAATGTTACCTTTATATTCATAAATGGAAGGTAAATGCTGATCTGAGCCACTTTTATTGTGATTAATATGTATAAGATGACTATATATACACCTAGCAGCTTGTACATCAGTGCATAATAATTCCGTTGGAAAATTAAGTAAAGAAATAAAAGTAATACAAGCACAAACTATCGGGTCTCTTGTAAAGTTTCGCAGTGCCAACTTATATACAGCAGAGTATAATTCAATTTTATCTTCTGTGGATAAAATTGGGATATATAAAATATTCTCAGGTTTTCTCACTTCTTTATAGGCTAGTTTATATCTAATTGATAGCAAATGCAGAGCCATAAAAGGGCGACCAGTTGCTATATAATGCACTAATGGTAATCCAACAAGGGTTTCCTTTTTAGAGAATGTACCAACATGTTTTAGTATTGAGTCAAACAACTTTTGTGAATATTGGGACTCATAACTGTGAGAAATATACATATTTTCAATATGATTGAAGTGATCTTGACTTATATTAGCTAAGTAGTTTAATATTTGTTTAACAAGAGGAAAGGTATTATTGGAAATATTTGGAATATCCCCAAATTGTACTATAGCATCTTCTCTTTCAGTAATATATTCAGAATTATTATCTTGATCATAAACTTCCATTTTAAGTAGACTGAAGATATTAATTTGAAATTCGAAGTTTCTTGCCTCATTATTTTGAAGAGCTAATAAGAGTCTTGGGAAGTATTGCTTTAAAAATTTTTCTAAAGAAGAAAATGAAATAAACCAATTGTCCGATTCTGGTAGCTTTGTTAATTCTGATATATTATTAAATGGAGCAGTAAATATCAGACCTAGTACTTGCAAAATAGTTACAGGTTTGCAATTTAGCAAGTCAGAACTATCCATAGGATTATAATTATCTAGCAAATGTTCAACAAGTGTGTTTAGAGGAATTAGTATTTGATTATTGCAATTAATTAAGTTAACTAAGTGCTGATTTGTTATTTTATCATCAGTACTTTTCAATAGTAATATTGAGCTTTTGTATAAAGAAAGAAGTGGCAATTTTTCCAGTCCTAAAAATTCATATATAATAATTTTATAGTCATTAAACTGATTATCTGAATCAATTTGGTGCAAGTACTCAAGTAATTTTGTTAATTGACCATTTTTAAATGGTATCCACAATGTTGAAATATATTTACGAAATAACTCTTTGCTAAGTAAATATGGTAAAGACTTAAATTTTTTTATTGAAAAATTTACCCAATCATATTCATACTTGTCTGATATTTTTTTAGAAAGTATAAAGTGGTTCAAAATATATCTTTCATTAAGGTTCAAAGTAACATTGTTTTTTTCAGTTACAAATATTTCATCTTTTAAGTAATCTGTAGTTTTGTATAAGATATATTCTAAATCGACAGAATTAATTGCAAAACATGAGTCAAAAAATACTTCACTTAAAAAGCATGTCATAACAGGATAGTATCTCTTAATTTCTTGGATGATCTTGTCTAAAATATTAGCTTTAGCCTGATGACCAAATACTGTATTTATTGTATCAAGAGATTTCTTTAAAACTGAGATTGAATGCCACATACCTCGCCAGTCATGATGGGAAATTAGATAAGCAAAGACACTCGTGTATATTTTCTCCGTTGTAAGAATAAAATAGTGATGTGAAGATTCACATTCTAACAATTCATTTGATTTTTCTTGAGATACTTCGTGTTTAAAAAGTATCAAGTATATAATTGAATATGTTAGTGCTTCATTGTGCTTAAAAGGCCCCTTGTTTCCTTCTAAAATATCTTGCCATAGTGTGTAAAGTTGTGAATATGACTTTTCTAATACCACCCTACAACAAGTATCTATGGACCACTGTTTAACAAAATTTAATGATATACTCATGTATCCACTGTAATCATAATTTGCCATTTCGTTTCTTTGCCTTGTTAGTTTAAGCCATAACCTATCGCCTTGTTTAGAAGTGAAGTCTGAAGAGCGATTTTGTTCAGGTAAAGTGGTTTGTTCAGCTTTACTCTCTGCTAAAGATAAACTATTCTCTGGTTCAAAATCTTCTCCAAATATACTGCTACACTTTTTGCAAACTGAGTAATTTAATATTATTATTTCCCCATTAGATAAACGTATAGAGTTTACTCCTTCCTGTTCAGGTATATTCATGTGACCTTCAATAACATTAGTAATAATATTTTCACCAGTTATTTTACTGAGTTTAAAAGAACTTTCTGTAGATGTTGAATGTAGCTGATTAAAGTCTTCAATATCAAAGCAACTTAAAAGTTCCCACTTCTTTATTATTTCAGTAGAAAATTGTGAAATAAAGTAGTCTTGATTTATGTACCCACTAACTTCTGGAATTGAAGAAATTATTGTTGAGTCATTATATTTATCTGTTGATATTTTAATTGTATCATCATATGTTAAGGTTAAATTAGGTCTTTCTTCACAAAAAAAACCTTTCATAGATGAGGAGTTCTCGATCCTATAAATGCCACCTATAGGATAAATAGGTGACGATACAAAAGGGTTATTTATATTATTTACTTCATTATTATATATTTCGGCATAATTCTTAGTATAATTACTTTGAAATTTAAAATTTAGTAAATTTGGAGTGTCTGAAAGTGGTGAATCACCTCTTACTTCAGAAGAATTATTTAAATAATAATCTATATTCCCAAAACTTGGCATTTTTGAATTTAAATATGATAAATTAAATGTATTTGTCCATACACGATTTACTTCTACAGAATAACAAGAATTAGGATATGCAGTTTCCAGTTCTACAAGAAATTGAAACCAGTGGTACTCCTCTATGCATAATATATGTTTATGGTACAAGTGATTAATAAGTCTTTTACGAAGATCCCTACGAAGTGTATAAAATGCTATTGCCTTTATAAACTGAGAAATATTAATTCCTAAATTTCTAACTATGTGAATAGCTAGAAATAGAGCGTGACTTTGTTGAGAAGAGATGATATTGTATATTTCACTGAATACTTTCTTCATGAGCATATTCATTTTACCTTGAGGATATTCATTTAAATATAAGCTGCATAGCGTAGGAAAATGTCCAAGTATTAATAAGTTACAAATATTCTGATGCTTTTTAATGAATGTGGAGATACTACTTTTTTCCTTAATTGCAGTATTATTTTTATAGTTTGGCTTCTCATTATTCAACATTGCATATCGTCTGAATATTCCTGATAATCTAGACAATTTACTTAGAACTTGAAAAATATCCTTTGATTGTAACCATGTACTATCAGAACTCGCTATTTTTATTTGATCCAAGCAAAATTTAAGGCAAACTCTTGAGCAAGATATCTTAAATTCAAGTGATAAGCAAAGCTTAGAATTATCTTCTAAATAATCTGCTATTCTATTCATAGCTCTTACATGTAAATCTAGTGGTATGTTGGTAAGGGAACTTGAAAGGGCATCAAGTTCCTCATTTCTAATACTTACTTCTACTTGGGTCATGAGTAAATTTGCTAGATCAATTTCATTGAGTTTACATAATTCAGTAGTAGCAGTTAGATGCTGAAGAGTTATCATAGATTCCATTATATGTCTTAAATTAACACTACTAGATAGAATACAGATACTATCTGATAAAACTTTAAATCTTTTTGATTTCTCTAATTTATAAGAATAATTATGGAGACAATCTTCATAATCAAGTATCTGCTCCTTTTGAGATCTTATCAAATAAAACTGCTGAATATTTTTGTTTGAGTATGTTAGTAATAAATTGTAAAATATATTAATATGATTATGCTTACAAGATTTATTAATATCAAAATTCTTAAAACAGATCTTTTTGATTTCATATCTTTGAGACTTTTTGTTCACTAAGAGGTGTTTATTTCCCAATTCTTTTATTGAAAACTGAATCAGAATTGAAAACTGCAAGCATAAAATATTTATAAAGATTATATCTTCTGTACAAGCTTCAAAATTATATTCAATATTGTTTGTTTTTGGTAATATAATTACTTTTGCCCATTTCGAATTGTTATATAGAACATTTTCTTCTTTTGTTAGTATACTTTCATTACCTAAGTGTAAATTTAACAACTTAATAAGTATTTTTATCGAATCATATAAATCACTTTTTATATATATCTTGCTTAATAATTTTTTTTCATAATTAATTATTAATGGAGACATCTTATATAATTTTAGAGCATTTTCAATGGATTTAAGATTCCATTCACAATGACCCAATATTTTTTTTTTTTTTGTTTCATTCCTCATACTTAATAAACACCGATAAACAATTATATTCATTAATGAATCATCATAAATATTCCAGTGAAGCCATTTTATATTAAAAATCATCGTCCAAAAAGGTGATCTCTTGCTGTAATCAGTAGTAGCTAGAAATTCTAAATAATAGGAAGCAATAGGATTCAAGAAAGATGAAATATTTGACAACGACTCTTTATATTTATATAAAATGAACCCTTGTGGAAAAATAGTTAAATTGTGATAATCAGTATTTAATTGTACATTTGCTATACTTCCTTGACCAATTTTTATTCTATCAAGAAATTCCACTCCTGGATCTAACAAATAATCACATTTTGAAACAGTTACCTCATATATTTTGAGAGTATATAAAACAGAAAAACTACAAAGTAATTGGCTAAAGTAAGACTCCAAATCAATTATTAAGCAAGCTATTTCATCATTCATACTATTTTCCCTAAAGTAAGGTACAATACATAGACCACATAATGAAGGTAAAAATTTAATCTCAACACAATTATTTTTAAATTTAGCTATAACTCCCGAATTGTCCAAATAAATTTGATTATATTCACTGAAATAATGATCTGTTAAATCAATACAATGAAATGCAACACCATTCAAATAATTCCATATCAATATTTGATAACCATTAGATAAAAAACAGACTAACCAACCTTCTTCAGTTGTTAGACCACTAATTTGTACTGGAATATCAGTTTCTGATCTTTCTGTTTGTAAGTAGAACCTACGTTTTACTCGGAGGGAATCTCTAAAATATATATCAGTAGAAAGAAAAATATTGTTTGCAATTAAAAAGCAAATTCCAACATCCATAGAAGGATCACAGCTTATTTGAATTGTTTTATAAGAGAAACAAGTTGAACAACTAGTATTCCTAACTTTTAAATCTGCAGAAATAAATCTTTTTTGAATATAACTAGTAGGAATCCTAATAAAATTTATTGCTTCCACATACTCTAATTCTTCCTTCCATTCTATCATTAAATAGCTAAAATTGCATGAATTAATTTTCATATCATCTTGATCAATAATCTCCAATTCAATTATTTTAGTTTCAGTTTCATTACAATCTTGCAATCTAAAAAAAATAAGTGTGATATATTCTATATCGCCATGTTTTCTGCAAATTGGACAATAATCAGAACTTCTAATTTTATTTTGTTCCAATATAACTAAAGTTGGAATATTATCAAGAGTTTTTTCATTGTATCTAAGTAGTGCTTTAGTCCACATAATATCACTTACTTTCGTTATCTCTTGCACTGTTTCAAATATACAATTTAACTCCAAACTTCTAAAATTTACCTCTTTACCATAATTCTTTATTGAATCCCCAATATCAAATGAAAATAACCTTCCAACTGTAACATTTCCATATAAACTCAAGTTTGCAGCTAGAGATGAGTCATGAGACAGCAGAAGTCTTCCCTGGTCCAAATTTTTATTACTATTTAATAAATTTGTTATTAGAAATGGGGAGTTTGCATCAACTGAAGAACTACCTGAATATTCATTATCAGCTAATTCTGAGGTCATAATTATACCATTTATCACCGGATAATCAAAAAATATCAGGTAAAATCAAATTAACATGTCACGGGTTCCCAAGTATATTATGCGCTAATTTTATAACTACTCCTATTTAGAAGGTTTGGAGCTACTCTATACTAATATATACTAACAATTTCAAGTTAAATAGTACATGTCCTTTGGTATTTACTTTAAAATCGGGTAGACTTATTTGTTTAAGCTTGTTGAATCAACAATTTGTACAGACTTTAATTGCAGCGCACCTTTTTTCTTGTAGCTAATTGTTACTTTTCACTTGTATCTAAGATTTTCGCAGTTATATAAGTATACATATTGTATAATCATAATTATACCATTAGTTATATAGATCAAATTTCTTAAATATCAATAAAGATTAGGAAGAAATATCATGAAATTTATAGTTAATTTAGATGGTGTCTCCCTTTAGTCTTCCATCCATTCTTTTTTTTTTTTTTTAAAGAAAAATAAAACTTAATCTATTAATATTGATATGTAAAGATAAATAAATTAGTGAGAATTTCAGTGTATTTGAACCCAGAAGGGTTATGGATGTTTTATCAGGTGATACTGAGGGTTATTCTTATTTAGGTAAGGGCTAGTATCCTGTACTGCTACACATTAGCCTTAAGGTAAAGTCCAAAAAAAAAAAAAAAGCGCGATAGTAAAAAGTTACTAGTGAAGTATAAATTTAGATTTCTTTAATTTTTTATTTACTGAAGGGTATTTAGGTAAATATGAGAATTTTAGAAGAAGACAATTTACTATCAGATGAGGAAGAACAGATAAATCGCATAGGTAATGTACCATTAAAGTGGTATGATGAATTTGACCATCAGGGATATACAATAGATGGAGAGAGACTATGCAAGATTTTCGGAAAATCAGGTATGTTAATTATTTATGTTAATATATAGATCTTTTATTAGTATTTTGAATGATCTTTTTTAGATTCTGAACTACAATTATTAGTAAATTCAACTAATCCAGATGCTTGGAGAACTATTTTAGATATAAAAAATCAGAAAACTACAAAATTAACAGATGAAGATTTAGAAATTATTCAACGAGTATTATCACATCAATATGTAAATCCAAATTTTGATCCAGAGGGTTTCATAGTAGATTTTGATAATAAAGAAGATAAAATTTTCCCAGTGTCAAACCGTCCTATTACTAAGCGTGGGTTTACACCATCAAAGTGGGAGACAAAAAAAATAAATCATCTTGCCAAACTTATACGAATGGGAATTTTGAAACCAAATAAATATAGAGAAGAGGAAATTTTTGATTTATGGGGTATGGAAATAATAACTCCTGAGGGAAATAATTTGGCTACATCAAAGAGACCAGCACATATTCCTGCACCAAAACTTGAACCACCATCCCATAAATTTAGTTATAACCCTCCAGAGGAATTTTTAATGACTCCTGAGGAGATATCTAATTTACAAGAAATGGATGATAATGAAAAGAATATAATTCCACAAAAGTATGATTGTTTAAGAAGAGTACCAGGGTATAGTAACCTAATTTTAGAAAGATTTGAACGTTGTTTGGATTTATATTTATGTCCAAGGACAATAAAATTACGTATGAATGTAGATCCTAAGAGTATTTTACCACCTACAATTGATACAAGTTGTTTGAAGCCATATCCTACACATGTACGTGCAGAATATGATATTGATAGTATCCTAAAAAATAATAACATAATAAATAGTGTCAAGACTCCCATTTTATCATCTGTATCTACTGATGGACAATGGATTGCCATAGGTTGTGGAACTATGATTACGATATTTGAAGTTATAACAACACGTCCAATAATATCATGGAATACTTATGAATGGAGTAGTGAAAGTAAGACACTTAATAATAATATACATGAATCTGAAATTGATATATCTAAAGTTAATGATATAGAAGCAAATAACATTGTGACATCTTTAGCTTTTCATCCAAGATTACCAATACTAGCATGTGGTTTGGAAGAAAACTTATATATATTGGTATTAGAATTACCAAATGTATCTTATCATATAAAACAAAAAAAATATGATTGTAATTCAACTGAATATTTAACACCTGCAGAGTTACTTACAGAAGCAAGTAATTTATTTAATAAAGTTGAATCAAAATCTATGACTTTACTTTCATGGTATAAATGTGAACCACTGTTAGATATACCTATGATTAAAGTAATGATTAAAGTAAAACATCAAGCTATCATTAGACAATTAAATTGGCATAGAAAAGGTATATATTTGGCATCAGTATGTCCTAAATCACCATCTCCTTCACATCGTATTATTATTCATTCTATTGATAAATGTACTTCAATTAAAGTATACAAAACAAAGGGTTTTGTAAGGGTAGTTCAATTTCATACAATAAACCCATGGCTTATTATAGCAACACAAAGAAGTATACGAATAATAGATTTATCTAATAGTAAATCAAGTACTAAAAAATTAAATAATGATAATTCTGCAAAACAGTTAGTCAAGAAATTAGTTGGTATAGAAAATCCGACATGTTTAAGTTTGGACTATTCAGGACAATATATCTTTGTAGGTCAAAGTAATGGAAGAGTAGCATGGTTTGATCTAGATTTAGGAAATCAACCTTACAAACTCTTAAGATATAGTGAAACTACAATTAAACAAATCCAATTTCATCCTAATAAGTCTATAATGTTTTCTGCAAATAGTAGTGGAGATGTGAATTTATTTTATTGTAATATGCCTAAAGACATTATGAGTAATCCTGTTCTTATGCCATTGAAAGTTCTTGGAGGTGCTCATTCTAACCTTAGAAGTGCAGTTTGGCATCCAAAACAACCATGGATATTTTGTGCAGGTACTTTAAATTCCTCCAAAGTAGTTGTTCTTTGGGGATAGGTGTAGAAGACACCATATAATCAATTTCTATTAGTTTAATAATGATTTAATCTTTAATTAATGTAGTTAGTTACAGGTATATCTATTAAAGTTATTTACTTTATTATATTTATTGTATAATAAAGTGGTATTATATTCAATGTAGTATAATCATAATTAGGATCATAATTAAATTAGTTATTATTTTAGAGTCCTAATCTCAGGAATTCTACACAATACTTGACGAGCGCGATCCATTAACAGCTTTAGATTAAAGCTTGCAAAATATATTGTGGCTATTTCACCGCAAGTAGTCAATATTTTGTTTGTAATTTAATGAACAGTTCAGAGGATCCATTAGATTGGCTCTCTATAGATAATTTAGATGATATTACATCTGAATTTACATGTGAATCAAATCTAGCAAACTATGATGACTACTTAGATATTACTGTTTGGAATCTATGTATAAAATTTAAATCAACCACATTACAAAATCCGGCCACAATAACTTTTATTTTAAGAAATTGGTTCAATATAATACGTGGTACTAAAAATTCATCTGGTAGACCTCCTAAAACAAGTCCACCTATACCATGTAAACGATCTACTAATATATTTAAAGAACCTTTAGAAATATCTTCTAAATTTTCATGCAATTGGCATACACTTAGTAATAGACTCCAGTTGGAACCCCTTAAAATAGAAGTTTGGAAATCTAATACATTTGGTGATCTTGAAATACATTCCTATGGTGATATAACCTTGAAACATATATTAATACAACCTGATGATACACAATTTATAAATGAATCTATTTTGTCACACAAAACTTGGCCAACTAGAATTTTATTATATCCATATACTGTAGATAATTCAAATTCTACTATTCAACAAGAAAATATTTTACCTATAGGATTTATAGATATAGAATTAAAATTACAAGGTAATAAAAAACAAAATATTACAGAAATCAAAGTACAAAATCGAAAGGATAAAAAACATATTTTAAAAAAATCAAAAACAGAATCACCTCAAATTTTAAAAGATAAAAATATTAATAAATCTAGTGATTTGTCAATTGGACTTTATTCAGATATATCAGATAATCATGAATTTTCTTCAAAGAAAAAGGAAGTTTCTACATTTTTACAAGATTTACAAGAAAAAGATCACTTTGAAACAATAAATAAAACATTAAATGACGAATTATATTTAAATTTTGGTTATTTTAAAGTTGAAGAATTTAATATTAAACCAGAACTAACTCTTCAAGTATTGGATGATATATTAGACAGTAAAAGGGTTACAGAAGATGATATAAGAAATACACAAGAATATGAGGTTGCTCTTAGTGTAGAAATATGGAAGAAATTAGAGAAAGAGAGATTTATTAAGCATATTGAGGATATTGAAAAAAATATACGCCTTTCTTTAATTAAAAGGCAAGAAATTATAATGAAAAAATTTATACAAGACATAAAAAGGAGAAATCAAAAATTGGCTACATTAGAGAATTTATTAAATGAAAAAATATATCATTTAAGAGAAAAAGAAAAGTCTATTGAATATATTGAAGAAAATAAAAATGGAGAATTGGATAATATGAAAATGAACTTTCAACAGAGATTAGATATTATTCAATCCAAATTTAAAACGAAACTAGATATAGAAAAAAGAAAGTATAAACAATTAGAAATGGAAAATAGCAAACTTATTTCTAAGTTGAATGTTGAAGAAGATAAAAGTGGTATTTTGAAGAAAACTACTGAAAAAGCTTATATGGCAAAAGACTATAGCTATTTTAAAAGTGAACTTTCTAAAAAAGATTATGAAATTCAAAATAAAGATATGGAAATAAAGCATTTAAAACAGTGTGTAGAATTATTGAAAGCTTCTAGGCAATATCTTAAAGATAAGTTAGATCAAATAGTTGTTACACTAGAACTAGAATCTGTGAATAAGGTGCCAAATGCAATGGATATGCAAATACCTACTGATGTAGATATTTTAATTAGATCAGGACTTTATAATGAGGATGATCAACTTATAAAATTATTAAATGATAATCCTAAATAATACAATTTTTTTTTTTGAGAGCTCAATATAGAAAATAGATTGTATCTTAATTTTAAAATATACAATTAACTCATCAAAGTGCGGCACTTTTATATTATATTACCGCCTATTGTATTATTGCACCTCATGCATGCAGTAACTTGTAAAGTGGGTCCTTTACAGATTGGGATGAGACACTGATAAATTGTTATATAAAAATGTTGAAATGGTTAAGTAAATCTAACTGAATGAATTTTTTCCTTAAGTTCTTATCATTAATTTTAATCTGTACTTCTAGAAGTACTTTGTGTAAAATAATGAATTTAACAAAAATGGCTAATATGTTGGATCTTAATTATAATAAAGAAATTTCTTACAAAGATATTAGCAATTTTATAATAAAGGTAAAAGTTCTATTATAAAGATTTCAGTTTGGTTAGTTGAAGTTAAATTTTATTTATTAATTTACAGCAGAAAGAAAAGTATACAAACAATAATTCCCATAATAGATTGAAATTTAAAAGGTTAATAATTGCTTACAGAGTAAAGGATAAAAATGATAGTGATAATCTGACTAAAGGTATAATTAAGAGATTAAGAGATACATTTATTCAAAAAATTGAAACTATTTTGCACAAAATGCAAGTAAGTTCAATAATTAATATATATATTTCCCATAAAAAAAAAAAATTAAATTTTTTTTAAATATATAGATAAAGTTGATAGAACCTCCAAGATTCTTGAAAGGTTTAAATTTTGAAATTATAAGCTTACCTCATAATATTAGTGCACTAAATTTTTATCAGATTATACTTAGTAATTCTGCTATGTTTGATGATATAATAGAGGTAATGTATTGTATAAAAAAAAGAATAATAATGACTTAAATATATCAAGACAAAGTTTAGGCGATAAACTTTTAAATAAATAGAATATTTTTTATAATTTATTTATAATTGTTTGATCTTTAGGGAATATATGAGGATGATTTTATAGGCTCACAAATTCTACAAGAAATCCCAATAGAATTAAATAATTTTGTGTCTAGAGGAAAAAAAAGTCAACCAACAAGTGATGAATTTTATCCATCAGATCCATTATTTGAAAGACAATGGTTTCATAGTGATTTAAATTATGGAATTAATACTCCAAAACTTTGGAAAAGGCTTAAAGAGATAATAAATAATAAAGTTGGAAATGCAGTAGTAGCTGTTATGGATTCTGGAATAGATTTTGAACATTCAGATCTTAGGGGAAGGATATGGAGAAATTTTGGAGAATATAATTGTAGTGATGGGATAGATGATGATCAAAATGGCTATATAGATGATTGTTATGGTTGGGTAAGTAATATTGTGAACAAAACTCCATTTTTAATGAATTATTTTAATTATAAATTAAATATTTATTTGTGCTATACATGAAATTAATATAGAATTTTGTAGATGATACAAAGATTCCATCTGATGATAATGGACATGGAACACATATATCAGGTTTAATTGCAGCAATTCCAGATAATGGATTAGGAATTGCAGGAGTTTGTATGTACTGCCAAGTAATGGTACTAAAAGTTTTGGATTCAAATATTCAAGGTTATGTTTCTGGAATTCTACAGGCAATAGACTATGCATTGGATAAGGGTGTAAGGGTTTCAAATCACAGTTATGGTAGTAGGAGGTAAGATTACTTTGATGGTAATGTTTAATTTTGGTTTTAAAAACTTTTAATTTATATTCTAAATTATTTTTCAATACAAATTATTTGGAACTTTTTAGTGAACAAATTGAATCATTGAGATTAGCAATTCAAAGAAGTGAGACCCAAGGAATGTTGGTTGTTGCAGCATCTGGAAATTTTCACAAAGATAGAGACAATGACCAATTTCCTACTTATCCAGCTTCCTTCAGGTATGTCAATATTATATTAGTTAAATTTAATTATATAAATATTTTTTTTTCAAACTTATAAAATGTTTAAATTAATGTTTATAGGTTTAATAATGTAATATCAGTTACAGCATTAAATAGGTATGATCAATGATACATTTCAATATATCTTATATTAATATTGAATACTTTTTGAACTAAATAATCTTATAGAGAAGGTGTAATTATGGAAAGAGCAGCATATGGAAGAAATTCTGTACACTTAGCAGCTCCAGGTGTTAATATTTGTTCTACATACTTGGGTGACAGTATGTTTAAGTAAATTCAAAACACAATTTAATAATATTTTTTATACAGAGATGTGATCTTAGGTTATCGTTGTATGTTTGGCAGCTCATTCTCAACTCCATTAGTATCTGGAGTTGCAGCTATATTAGTTTCATTATTCCCAAATTTATCAAGTAAAATTATTAAGGAATGTATCCTTAAAGGAGCAACTAATATTGATGGTCTTCCAGGTAAGTTTCAGTATACTTAAATAGGAATATGTATAATTATTTGTTTATTAAGTAATGGGAAGTAGGATTATTAATGCATACAAAGCATACAGCTATTGTCAAATGTATCATAATAGTATAATAGCTAGGAATAGCTAGAATATCCCGCAAATAAATATAACTCGTTTTTTCATCTCTTTTATTGTATGAACTTTTCTTTCTCTTCTTTTTTGTTAAGTATGTGCTTATTAATTATATATTGATAATTTGATGTGGTATTTAAACTTTCAAGCGTTAATTTAAGTGAACCATTATATAAAAACTATGACTGACTCTACGAGAATAAATCTTATGACTAAATTGGGAATTACATTGAAACATTCAATATCTTCAAAGAATGATGCTAATAATAACAATTCTGAAGTAGTAGGAGAGTTACAATCTTCAATTTCAACTGAACTTGAAGATGAATTTACACTCAAATTGTTAAGTCTAGAAAAGAGTAATGCTCCCCGATTAAAATATCTACGTAAATTAAGTTACTTAAAGATTTGGGTACCATCTTCACAACGGCCACCTAAGCATCAAACTGCAATAATATTTGATTGGGATGATACATTATTATGTACAACATATATAAATAGAATTTTAAATTGTGAACATGTAGATTTTCGTGAACAAAAAAAGGGGAATATAAATATAAATGATGAGTTTGATATATCTACAATAGTAGAATTACCAAAAGCAGTTTTAGAAAAATTAGAATTAATTCAAAAATATGGTAAGAAATTACTTGAATCATCTTTGGAGTTAGGTCATGTCTTCATTATTACTAATGCAATAGAAGGTTGGGTTGAATATTCTGCTAATAAATATTTACCTAAATTAGTTCCAACACTTTCCAAGGTAATTATTATATCTGCAAGATCAAAATACGAAGTAGAATTTCCAGGAGGTTATTATCAATGGAAATTTAATGCTTTTCTTGAAGTACAGAAAAAGTTAAATTCCGCAATTATAACTAATCTTATATCTATTGGAGATTCAGTTATTGAAATGGAAGCTGTCCATATTCTAGGTAAAGAATTCTCAGAATCTCTAGTTAAAACAATTAAAATGCGAGAATCACCAACTCCAGATGAAATTGCTAAACAACTTGCACTCATTTCTTCAAAATTTGAGGATATTTATTTGAATGCAAGAAATTTAAAAATTGTACTTGAAAAAAAGGTTGTAAAAGACTATTAGCACATCAATACATATATATATATATTTACTAAACATAAATAAATTGGTAACTATATCTATAACATTATATTGACCTATAAAAGTTTGAATTCATTATTAAGGTTCACTGTATGACTAAAGCTCACTGCATTAAAGTTATGAAAAACCTCAAATCAAAAATAAGTTATTTATTTTGAGCCAAAATGTGGATAAAAACTTGTAAGTTCAGGCTCACTATCAGATTCATCTGAAGATACAATAGATCTCCACTTCTCAGATATCGAAATATTCTCACGTAATGGTTCATCCTCATCTTCACTTCCAGAAGATTGTGAATTAAAAGCTCTCCCTGTTGAAAAGAATTGTTTTGCTGAAAGCTGTGACTTTCTACTATGAGGTTTTAATATTCCCTGTCGCAACTTTCTAGTAGATGAACTTGTAGAGTTGACAGTACTCCCATAACGAGTACTTTTACCCACTTTTCCAGATGGGCCTTCACTTGATAATGGGATATTTAGTTTATTCTTACACCATAAAATCATATCTCTAAATACATTTGGTGGTGTTAATTGGTCATCTAATTCAACTTCACCTGAATTAACTTCTCTCCAGTGAGCAGTTTCTGAAAATGAATTAAATAAATCAACATGATTATTCTGAGATAGTTGACTGAGTAAAGATTGAAATTCTTGTCTCTCGTTATCTGTTATACTTTTAGAACGTATAGATGAGTGTAAATTATTTGTCCTCCCTTTATTGCGGATATTTGTTGTTGAATTTGTTGTAGAATAATTTAAGTTCCGTTTATCAGAATTACTTATCCGTGATTTAAGATTACCAAATTCGTTATGTGGACTTTTTAACAAATTAGGTATTTTCCTAGCTGGTTCCAAATTTATATCTTTAGAGTTTGATCTAATTCCACAAAAAGATGAAGTTTTATTTTTTATAGAGGGAATAGACATATTAAAATCGTCCTGTAGTGGTTCACAACATAATTTAAGATTAAAATTTAATGCTGCTTCAACAGATTTCATCCATAAGGGACTTCCCGGATTATCTGCACGAAATCCACAAATCCAGACTGAATAAACATCATTAAATACACTTGCAGTTGTTTCATATTCATTATTTTCAAGCTTCTGTAGAATTCTCTGTAGTGATATTTGATCCAAAGGTTCACATCGTCTTAGAAATTCTAAATACCGTCTTGCGTTCTCTTTTAAATGATCCCCACTACATTCTTCATCACTTATTAAGGAATTTGCTTGCATATAAGAGCTTATAGTAGATACAGAAACATTTGAAACAAAAGGGGCTACTATATCTTGAATAGAAATCATCTTTAGTACTCTATGAAATCTTTTAGCCCAGTCTGGAAGTTTTCTTACGCTCTCTTCGTATGATTGAACTGTAGTTGAACCTAGATGGCTAGAACGACTTACAGATATATTATATTTGTGTATATCATCTCCTAAAAGTGCTTTCAGTTCGCGTGAATATGATGGACGAGAACTTTTTAGCCTCTTATTATCATTCTTTATCCCATTAACATTCTTTTTATGAAGATTCTTGTATGTGCGAGTATTTAGTGGTTCTGGAGAGAATTCAAAAGTATATAAATCTAATTTTTGAAGATGGTTAAGAATTTGTTTTAGTTCTCCACTATTAAGTAAAAGTTCACCTCTGAAACTAGAACCATTGATCTGATTAGAAAGTTTAAGCTCCATATCAACTGAACATCCATCATTCATATTCATTAGAAATGGAACTTCTCTAATTTCCTATCTACTTATATAAGTTTCTAAGGTGATACAAACCTCTAGAGGCGCCACACCACCACATGGACAAAGAATAGAGACCCAATCTTAAGAATAAACCCAAATAACCGAGTTAAATATTACATTTCTATAATAAGTACAAAGTCTATACCTATAATAAGATCTCTAGAGTTCCTAATAAAATTTTCACAAATTATAGGCAAAGAGTCTAAAACTCAACGCCTAGTAACTGTGCGATTATTCTCTTCATCAAGAGAGTGTTTTTTAGAGTGAAAGTACTTATAGATCTTGTAGCCTTTACCTTGTCTATGTTGATCATTACTCATCTTTGTATTGTATGATGAATAAATAAAAGAATTCATAGTTTTAGTTTGAGAGTTAGTAGTATTTTGATCTGGATCAGTGAAATGTGATGAAGTACTATTAGATAGGGCCTTTTCTGAAGTTTCAAATTCAGTAAAGTTCCTAGGAGAGTTTATAGTCGATAAATTTAAGTTTTCAAGAGATATTTTTGATGATGACCTCTCATCAGTTGTCTCATTTATTTCTTTATTCATGTAAATTTGATTATTAGCACCATCTATAACATTGTTGCTATTTTGTAAGTGATTTTGATTATTTTTAGTTTCACATGTTTCCTTAAGATAATCCTCTGCATAAAATTTATTATTACTATTTTCTGATATCCACTTAATAGCTACTAATTGCCTTTGGTGCATCCATTCTAAAACTCCAAATACATCGGAGAATTTTACAAACTTGTGTTGGGATTTATTGTTATATACTTTATTTTTTGAGGGATATATATGACCAAGCGTATATTTATTTATAGATGATTCTTTTATAGAAGGCTTTGACATATTCTCATTTTCATTTCTATTATGCTGTTCATCTACAGTGGTTCCACATAATAGAGACTTTCCACTAAAATCTGAATTCAATTTATTATTCTTATTATGTATAATGTCCCCATTATTCGTGTAGCTCCATTGGTTATTACCATTTATTTGATTTTTATTCCTTGAATATTGATGGTTACTATATGTTTTCTGTTTTTGATCAATATTATTTGATCTCCCAATATGACTTGAATGATCTTGATTGCTAGAATCGTTTTGATAAATCTTCTTTCTATATTCACCCTTATCTTTAGTATTCTCATTACGTCCCATACTTATATTATGATAATATTGTTTTAATGTATTCTTTTTACTACGATTCATTTCATTATGTGAGCTATTAGTAGTATTTCTCTCTTTTTTGTAGTTACTTGTTTGTTTCACTTCTAAATTTTCTATTGTATCTTTTTTTTCATCATAACAAGTTGAAATTTTATTGTTTGAGTTTTTCTTTTTTAATTTAGCATTACTTAAATAATCTTTACCAGCCATATGACTGCCTTTTTGTCGAGAAAGCATTACAGGCTAAGAAACAAGAACCTATGTAGTGACGAATTCAATAAATATAGTAGTCCATAAATAATCAACCTTTTAAGTAATATTTTTTGCTGATTGCATTAAAAACCAGAAATATAACTTATAAAAAAAAGAAAGTACCCACAAAAATTAATTGTACAAAGCTCTTATTTCAAATGTAGATAGCCTACCAGCGCGCCATAAAACACATTTGAACGCATATAGGCGCTCAGATATATTTTAATACCTTTTTTTATGTGGGGTGGAGTACCGTATACAGTAAAATATTATACAATATTAATAAATGCTATTATCCTAGTCTTTGTGCAATTAAAAATTGCATGTAAATTATCCTCTATAACTCGAGTACATTTTTTTTAAAATTATGTAATATATGTACTGTTGAAGATGTTATATAGAGATATATATTATTTTAAATTAACAATACTTAAATGAAATCATTATACTATAGTCTAAATTATGAAAAACTGGAGTAGTAAATAATATATATTAGTAATTCAGAAGAGATAGTCAATAAATACTGAGGTAAAGTTATGAATACAGATATACCTAAGGATTTTATTCAAAAAGAGAACCAGATTTCCAGAAATAGAATTTGTATCAGAAATTTGCCAATATCTATAATCATAAACATTTGTTTTTACATCGACCCGGAAAGTTGCATAAGTCTTAGTTTGACATGCAAGTCTATCTATACATCAATTAAGAATTGCTCTATAATATGGAGATTTTATTGCTATTATAGTGGTTTTGTTCAATCTTATAATAGAGATCAAATTTGTATAGGAGAATCATCTATAATAGAGGATAAAATAATACCAAGTGGTTACAAGTACATAGAACATCTTAAGTATTCATTATTACCGAATATATCTGTAGATGAGTACAAATGGGAATTTGGAGATAACACTCATTCTCCAATAATATTGGAATATAATTGGTGGGCAAATTTACTTGGAAAAAAGTATAAATCTAAAATTCAAAATTATTTTAATTCAAATATACATACAAAAAATTACTGGATAAATTCACATATTGATATAACTTTACTAACAAATATAATAAATTGGAGAATAGTATATTACGTAAATGTGAATAATAAATTCCCACAAGAATCATTTTGGTTAAAGATGGGTGCAATGGATATTTTAATTCCAATTCCAGTAATTAAAATACAGAGTATAAATGATTTATATACTGAAACAACAATTTTAAGTATTGTGGCCAGTATAAAATTTTTAAGTATACTCCATATTTGTAGGCAATTTATCAAATTATCTTGCCCAATTAGAATCAGAGAATTACATCTAGGAGGTCGACCTGGGGCTATAATAACATCTCATCCTAGTAGTAGAGGTAATTATATACTTGAATTACCATATGAAGTTATTTGGAAATCATTAAATACTGGGAAAAGTACAAGTTTTATAAATAATCAAATTAATTTATATAAAGTACCGTATTCATGTCTTAACGAGTGTTATGAGATTTTTAAAGAGTCTAGTCATTTTCATATATCTTTTGTTAGTATGATGTTGCACTATATATTAAATTATCAGAAGAATCTATCTACATCTAACAAATCATGTTTATATGAAGATCAATTCTATTCATTATCAATTAATAAAGAGTTATACCAAGTAGATGAAATTATTAAAGGTAGTCAAATGGAGTGTAGAGTAGATTCTGACTTATTAAAATACAGGGTACAGTGTGAGCAGTTATCTAAAAAGTGGGAAAATTGTAAGTGTAATATTTCATTCCTTAAAGATAATATTTCAGAAATCCAGATTGAAGGGTTTGATGAGAAATTAGAAGTCAATAATCTTGTGTCTGATTTATTAAAAGATGGCACAATTTTTTTTAAAGAGTCTATATTGAAGTTAAAAGAGGATTGTTTTTGTAATTTTCCAGACAATCTAATTGGTTATAAATGGCTAATGCAACCTAAAATAACAAAAGATGCAAAAAGAAATTCATGTTATCAGAAAGTATATATAAGTAACAAATCTGAAGGAGTAATAATCTATCAAAGTACTTTAGAAATTACACTAGAGATATCATATAGAATTCCGCAGAATTCTTATTCTAAATTTAAGGTATCAACATCAAATAATAGAAATATTTGTATTTCAATATCAAAGGATAAAAGTTCTTTGGGAGACTTATTAAATAAAATTGGAAGTACTTTGAAAAGCATTCTTAACGAAGAGGTATATATGATCATTTTACTGCAAGGTATTGGATGGATAGGTGAAATTAATGATGGAATATCTGATGTACAAGAATCACTAAATAATGACTTAATTTGCAATCTTATTTATCAAAATATTGCACGATTATTTAATATACCCAAAATTTCATTTTCTAATCATAATCAATTGTATCCTTTCCAATATTTACTAGCTTGTGACTTGTCAAAACATCTAGCCTTTGTTAATAGTGAAAAACTAAATCTTATAATAGAAGAAATTCCTTTACATTATATTCAGGATGATATAAAAAACCATTTACAAATGATCAAAGAGAATTTATTATTTGTTGGATGGATACCACAAATAAATACTAATACTTTAAATCATATAATTTTAAATGCTGGTTATCTTCCATTAGATAAACATCTACTCAAAAAGGATCAGTACAGTACAGATAGACTTAAATTTATTGGTTTACGTATTTGTCGTGAAAATCATCGATTTTTTTGTTCTCATGAATCAAATAGTTGTGGCAAAACTTTAGATTATGATTATTATTTATTTTCACAAACTCTTAACAAAGCTCTAAAATTTAAAACGGAAAATTCCCAAATAAATGATCAATATCCAATTATAAACTCAACATTTTCTCCAATAATAACGAATCAAAAAATAAAACGAGATAGTAACATAACAATAGATCCTGATAAATTTGTAGAAAATAGTATTTCAAGCTCTATTAAACCTTTTAAAGATGAATATAAGAAACAAGTACAGGTAGCTACTCTTTACAGTACTTTAGAGGCTCGGCAATTTGAGTTTCACTATACTCGACCAGACTGGATTATAATTGGTACTGCTGATGGTCAAACAAAACTTATTGACCGTTATAGAGACTTAGTTGTTGGACAAGAAAGTAAGTTCTTATAAAAAGATATCCTAATTTTTAAGAGAAACCTTTAAATATCCATTTAAAATTCCCTAAAGTGAAACAAAAAGTTGGGAAGTAATAGTTAACTAATTGCAAAATTTGGATATTTGGGGAGGGGGGTATTCACAATTTCTAAATTACAATTTTTTAGGAATATCTTGATTAATTAATTTTTTGTTTTAGGTGCATCAATTACTCCTATAATTGGATTAGGCTGGTACCACAATCATCCAGAATTTCTTGTTAGTGGAAGTTGTATAGTTGGGTCAATATCAGTAATTAGAATTAATGACAATCCATTATTTATAAATGAAAGTGAATCTGAACATGATGATTCTATATTAACTAGCTGCAGTAGTCGAATATGCCATTCAACAAATAGTTTATGTGGAGCATCAATATCCAGAGACCTAAAGTATCCATTAAATTCTTCATCGTTACCCTATACGCTTAAAGTGCAGAAGGAATGCCGTCCTTTTCAACAGCTTAGTTCAGTCAGTATAAATTCAACAGATGACTTCTTTTTAGCTAGTGGATTTGGTAAATCAGTTGCATGCTATGATGCACGCACTGGAGAGCAGACAAAACTATTTCAAGATATTCACATGTCCCATATAAATACTGTAAGATTTTCACATTATCACCCACAGGTATTTTCTACTGCCTCATTTGACTCTACTTGTAAATTATGGGATATGAGGCAAAGGATCCGTGGAAATAGACCAGTAATGCGTTTTGATTTACAAAGTATGGTAGTTCTTACATCTTTCTGTCCTAGTGATGATAGCAAACTAGTTATAAGTGGAGTTGACTCAGCAATACGCCAAGTAGACCTTAGAAGTTACAGTAACAATAATGATGTATGTAAATTTGATATACCCTCATTAAATAGTACTCAAAGCTTTAGGAGGTCTACCTATAATTCAAGTGGAGAAAAGATAATAAGTGCAAATACCGAAGAGAGTATTTTGCGCATTTTCGATTCAAATAATGGAAGATCTATACAAAATGTAGATATGAAGGAATTTAGATCACCTATTAAAAGTGAATTTTCTAAAGTAGCTCAGAAGTATCCAGAATATGACGATAGAGTAACATTTAACGGTTTTTATGGAGGGAGTAATTCAACAGACTTCTCTGGTGGTCATCTCAACAATAGTAACACTTTTCATTTAAACAGACTAGCATCTTATTCTACAGCTGTATCTTCTAATTCGAGTATTTCAAATTGTACAATTGGAAATTTCAACAGCGGTAATATATTTGTGCAATCTGTTAGGGGTCATCCAATCTTTGCAGATGTAACAGGTGCACTACTAAACACTCATAAGTCTACTGGAATTTCCAAATTAGCCCTATTAAAAATTTAAGATTTTTTCTTTTTGTGAAAAATTGCCTTTTTTAGGAATATAATGATTAAATTTTGTTAGATGATAAGGTAAAATTTATAATATATCAATTTAAAAAGCAAATTTCGAATTTTATAAATTAATTAATCAAATAATCAAATCACTAAAATTAAAAATTTTATTTTATATCATTAGCTTATCATTGCCTATTTTCTCTGTAATTTGAATTGAGGCAGTTCCTATTTAAAAAGTTTATGGATGGGATATTTATTGTAAGGGAATTTGGGGAGGATTTAGTCATAATCAATTTGTGTTGTTTGCAAATAAGTTCATATATCAGAGTATTTAGCACTGAATTGTTGTTAGGGGTGTCTAGAATAAACTCAAGGAGTACACTTTGAACCAGGTTAGCAGTTTCCTGTACTGTAAACAAATTAGCAGATGATATAAGCAAATTTAGGGACTCAACTCCTTTAGAAAGTACTACTTCAGGAATAGAGATAATAGATGAATTGTAATCTTCACTTTTACCTTCCTGGTCTTTTAAAATAATTCTTTCTTTAATTATATAATCATTACAAATTGGAGTTGATCTAATGATACACTTTATAAGTTCAGAAATTGCACTTCTTAGTAAAATAAAGTGACGGTTTTCCATATGAGATTTTAATGGTGTATGAATATAAATCTCAGGCTGTAGTAAATTACTTGTCATATTTAAAGGATCAAAGGAAAATGGTTGCAGTCCTATTTGCAATAGACTTAAAAGAAGTTGTTTAATATAAGTTAAGTGAAATTCAAATTTACTTAGTATGTTAGATCCACTTTTCAAATTAATATACTGGGCATTAAACTGTCTAACATATTTATTCAATATTTTAAAGGAATATTCAATCAAACTTGCTTCAGGGTAGTGTATTGTTTTTAAAATAGTATTCAAACATGCCAAAACAATAGTTTCATCTTGAAATACAATTTTTGAAATATCTCCTTGTTCACACTTTATTTCAGGGGTTTCCATAAATTGAATTCTCTTAGTAGAATCCATAGTCATTAACTTCTCATCCATTTCAACATCTGTATAGTTGTTATCAATTACATCACTATGAAGTGGATTAATAAGGTAATCCTTTTGTTCGAAAGATAAATTTAGATTATGAACACTTTTCGTCGTTAAAAATTGTTCGACAATTTGTAATATAGCTTTTATTGTTAGATTTAATTGATGATAATGAATCATATAGACTACATTGTTTATATTAGAATCTTCTATATACAAGTTATTTCTTCCAAAAAATAGTTCTAGAGGAGTATTAAGAAGTGGTTTCTCTTTCTGTACCATTTGATTTATAACTTTAAGAGATTCTTGAGGATTATCCTTAAGTAAAGAATTTGTTTGCAATATAATATATGCATGAGAATATTCAATATTATTCCATTCTACTTCAAATTTTTTTAACATAGTAGGGATAAAGCGGACAGCAAACACTTCTGTGAGAAATTGCAAAATTCTAGAACTAAATTTTTTTGGAATATTATTTGGTGATAATATTGGAGTCCACCCTAACTTTACTAAACTCAGAATTACATAAATGGGTAATTGCTCAATAGGTTCAATTAAAGAATTTGATAATAGGCTAGTAATATTTGGGTAAAAATAAAATCCAGTAAAGCTTAATTCACTTGTAATGTTTGAGTTAAATGCTTCATTTTCAACGCAAGGTGGTTCATTTGCCATTTCAGATATTTTTATTTTCTTGTTAGTACCCAAAGTTATAATTGAACTTATTGTTTTGATAAGGAGCTTTCTTATTGTAAATAGTAGATGACGAACCTCATTTACTTCTTCATAGCATATATCAGACATGAATTGTCTTGAAAAACAATTTTGGAGAGTTTTATAGTTAATATCTTTATTCAAGGTTAAATAGTTCCACTCTGAATCACACATATTTACAAAGAGATAGAAATATTCATATATTTCGTCTTCCTCTCCTATTTTTAAAATATCAAACAGATTTTTACATAAAATAAATAAATTCTCAAATATTTGTGCCATAATTGGTTCTAAAGGATGGAATAATTGGAATTTAGTTGATGAAGTATCTAAATCTTTATTAAAGTTTCTATATTTTTTAGAATAAATACTTTCTATTGGTAAATTTCCTAATGTTTCATTTATATCTATTAGAAAGCCACCATTTTTAGCAATATCAAAATTATCTGGAGTTTGTATATGACTAAGAACAGTTAAGATAATATTTAAACTATTTCTTAGTTCATTCAAATTGTTAAAGATTTTATCAGAGGACTCCTGAAATTCTCTAGTTTGATTATTTTTATCATTAATAATGGTATTGATGTATTTTAAGATAGGTCCAAATAAAAAATAAGCAAATTCAGTCTTACTACAATGTTTAAAGAAGGGGTTTAACAAGAAATTAATTTCCTGTTGAATAAATGCAGATATCAATTCCGAAATAATCTTATAATTTTTTGTGGAACACACAGCTGCAGAAAGAGAGGCTATAAATATACTTTTTTCTTCATATGTAATACCTGAATCTAGTAGGCAGTTTTTTACAGTTTGAATAATTTCATTTATGTAGGGATCAAAAATTTGAGAATTTAACATAATTTTGGTCAAAGTAGTTACAGTATGCTTTTTTAAAGTTGTATGATTCATTTGAAAATGATTATTTTTGCTTTCAGTACAGAATTTAGTTGATGACAAATGTAAAAATAACATTTTTAAGAAACCATTTGGAGTAACAACTGAATTCTTATCAGATAAAGAATCAAACCATGGTATTGTAAAAAAGGTTTGTTGTATCAAACTGATTTTACGGTACTCTAAATAAATTCCACAGAGTGTATCTAGTGGAAGTTGTAGAAATCCATTAAGTAATTGGTGCAACAATTGTATCCACCTTGATTCTTTGCGTTTCACAGTATCCATATTAACATCATAGTAAGAAGATACTCGATGTTCAAGAGAGGTACAAACTGTTTTTAAAGGGTTAATAGCTGTATTCTTGTATATCCGTTGAGTTAGGGTCTCAACAATAAAAAAAAGAGAGTCTAATATTACCCACTTTGGACAATCATAATGTATTTTATCATCTTTAACTAAATCAGATAAATTATTTGGGTTCTTATTAAATTGGAAAGTATGGGGATTACATACTAAATTGAAGGAATTATTACTTAGTATCATTGTGGCCAAGCGAATAAAAGTCTCAAATGTAACGGACAAAAGTCTTCCTTCATCCCAGTCTACTAGTATATTCAAAATATTCTGAACTTGACTTCTAATTTTACTATATGTATTACTAAATGTTGAAAAATTTATCCCAGTCTTATCTTCATATCCTCCAATATTGTATTCGTCAGTAAGTTGAATATATTTTGAGATATGTTGTATTAATGGTAAAATTTTATTTTCCAAACATTTATTTTCAAAATCTACATTCATATAAAGTGGAGATATTGTTGTCAAAGTTATTGTTGAAAGTAGTTTATTCCATGTTGTCCAATGTTCAGATTTATATTTAATTGCAGGATCTCCAATTCTAAGTGCCCTTATAAATAAAATGACAAATAACCTATCAACAAATAATACTTCTACATGCAACTCGTCGAAGTATTTATAAAATTTAGTAGCTTCTAAATCACTAAATTTATTAATTATATAGTGCTTTAAAAATATAGTCACTGTTAAAAGGCCAATGTTTGAAATATTTAAAGATGGATGAATGCTAAGAAGAATACAAGTACGCCATATACAGATTATTGTATTGAACTTTGAATTTGTATTATCAGCATACATATTATCTGGAATTTGAGAAATAGTACCAATACACTTTTCAATTGTGATTTTAAATAAATTAACAATTGCAAGATGCTTTTCATAAGTTTCATAGTTTGGAATACTTATATCTGGAATTAAAACCACATTATTTACAAGATAAACAATTCCCATTATAAGACGATTAGTATCTTCATATTCTAACGTAGATATTATTGTTCTTTTATGCTTTTGTTTAGATATATTGTATATTATGCAACTGAATAAATCTATAATCTCTTCTTCTAGTTTATCACGCCACTTCTTAAACAGTTCTAATAATAAATGATCAAGCTTAAATTCTAATAAAGCCTTAATGTCAGTCATACTAATTATGTGTTTTAAACATTCTAAAGCAAGCTGTGTTAGAGAAAAATCACAATTCTTTGCTATTAATAGTGAACCATCTATTTGTTTAGTATTATCATCCAATAAACAATCATCACCTAAGAGAGCAGCTTGTAAAGTATCACTTAAAATCTCCAATATAGTATTTCCATTACAGCATATACCAGATATCACTGTAGCACGTCTTTTAGATTGTAAGGAAATCGTAGTTGATGTTATAGTTTCTGCTATCTCTTTAACTATTCCCAATATTAGTTTCGAAATTATTGAAACTTTATATTTCAAATTTATTTTAAATTCTAGAGTATGTAATCTATGAAGTAACTCTTGCAGAATAAAAGTGCGACATGCACATATTTCTGTTAAAAAATCAGGCCAGTTATCTGGCCATTCAGCAATTGCTATTTTACTTAATATACAGCTTAATCTACGTACTGCTACAGAGTATGATATCAGTGGTTGTTTATTTAAGTCATTATAGCCTGATAAAGCTAATTCTATGATACCTTTCTTAAAATATTGCTTCTGATCTGTATTAAGGTATTCCCACTTCTCCAAAGTGATTGCAGAATCCAATAAAGAAAGGCTTATAAACTGGATACTTTCACCAATAGAATTATCTTTAAGTATAATTGAAAATCTCCTATAAATATCATTAAAATCTCCAATATATGTGTTAGTGCTAGCTAGTTTGAGTAGTTCATGTACAATTGCCAGGATATTCACATCTTTTCTGCTGAATAGATCAAGTAAAAAGTGTTCAGCTGCTTTTCTTTGATTAGAATTAAGTGTGACTTCATAATTAGCTATAATAAGTATGGCATTTAATGTCTAAGAGGGTTGCTCAAAAAAAAAAAGTAAAATTGGATCTTCACATTATAAATAGAAAACTTTACAAGTTTAGTCTTTACTAAAATTCAATTTAACTTACCTCTTCTATTAATTTTTCAGCCATTACATGTAACTAGTACCTAAATTTGACTAGAGCTGATAATCTGCAATTATATAGTTGTGCAATAGCGATATTGCAAAGTTGTCCCAAGGAACTTGCTGAGTAGGCGGTAACTTTTTTTTAATACTCATGTATCAATCAATATTTTCTCAAGTAGGTAAAAAGTTTAGTATTTAGTCAATTTAATAAATTTCTATGAAATCTGATAATATTTAGAAATTACTTTATTTTATAATATTAAAGAAGATATGCCTATTCCAGTAATTTATCCATATATATAATATATTCCACTTTTTTTTTTTTTATCTTAGAGCACACAAATTTTATATATTTAACAATTTTAATAGCAATACTTTTTATTACAAAGGATTAATTTAAGGGATATGCCATAAATAGGCTCCATTAACAGTAAGAAGTGGTCTTATTACCTATAGACATTTTTACCGCTGTATGACCACACTTAGTTAAGCGAACTAATAATCCAGTATATAGGGAGTGTGAGTACTTGCCCCAGAAAAAAAAAACTGGAGTTAGGAATTTCTTTTTTTTTTTTTTTAAACAAGGTATCACTACTCAAGATTACATTCGGTATTATTTATATTACCTTCTAAGATTAAAATAAGGATTTTCCTTGGTTTGCCTTGCAAATTATTGTAATGCCTTAGATAAATATGTTATTTGGTGCCTCACTCATAAAGGCCCTATTTAGAAATATTCTTGAGAAATTTGGATCGGATATTTTGGGAAATTGGAACCTTTCGGAAAATATTGAAATACATAGTTTTTCTCCATTAGATTTGGAATTGTCAAATTTTCCAGTTCCTCAGATATTATTCGATATTGCTGAGTTACCATTTGTAATTGTATATAGTAATATTGGGAATATCCGGATATGTGTGAATTCAGATCAAATAGTGAGTAAATCTAATCCTATTAATATTGAAGTCAAGAATGTCGATATACAGGTAAGGCTTGCAAATCCTGATGAATGGAATATTTCGAAATGGTCCAAAAAGATACTCAAATCTAAAAAAAAGCGTTTAAGGGAATGGGAAAAATTTGTTTCTCCTTGGTCAACAAAGTTAGTAGATAATTCCTTAACTCAGTCTATTGAAACATCTATAGTAAATTCTCTAGTCATTAATGCATATAATATTCATGCATACATAATGGATGATGATATAGGTGATTCTCCATTCACTTTTGAGATACTTGCGGATACATTAAAAATTAATTCTCCTTATAATTCATTGGATTTGCGTAAGCAGGAAAAAGATGGTTTAAATAGTAATCTATTTCAATTTTTGTGGATTCGATTTTATGGATTTCGTATTATTTATAAAAAGTTTAGTGAATATTTGCTATGTTCAATATCGAAGAATATTACTCCATCTAAACAATATGAAGATAATTTAACAGTAGAAGTTGAAAATAATAATAAATCACTTTTGAGTTTTTTGCAGAATCTTATTCCGTTCATACGTTCTGATAATCAATATAGTAATGAAAAATTAAGTGCTTTGGATTATTTATGCTGTTCTTTTGGTATTAGATCTCCTTTAAAAGAATTAAATATTCACAATGGTAATAAAAAAAATGTGGAATCAGTAAGTTTTGAGAATTCTACAATAGGTGATATAAATAAAGGTAAAAAGACTAGTAGCACGATGAATTTATTTAATCCAAAACATACTCAGAATGGGAATTCTAAATTTATAGACATTCCAGATAATTGTCTGCATGCCATTGAATTAACTCCAGACATAGGGATAGAAATGCATATATTATTTCAACGGTGGGATATTCGTGCTTTAAAAGCACCTATTTCTATGTTTCCACTAAGCTATGAAACTCAGGAAGATGTAATAAACTTTATCTCTTCATGCAAATGGAAAGTTAGTAAACTAATTTTTTTACCAAAATCTAATTTATACACTGGTTCTCAACCACCCAATACTAAAGTTGGTTCTAACTCTCCTTTAGAATTAACATTTACTATAGATGCATTGAATGCTTTATTTAATTTTATTAATTATATTAATGAATGGACGAGCTTTTTAAAGGCAATACAAGCTATATATTACAACCGGAAAACTAGGACTCAAATGGAGTCATACCTAGTTAGTATGATTAATGCTAATATGCAGAATTATACAATTTCTGGTATATCAAACTTCTCAGCATCTTTATTATCATCATTGGAAGATGAGTTACCAATAAATGATATTATCTCTTTGCATGTGGCAGCTAATTATTATGTAAAGGAGAAGCTAGCGAGTCTACATCAGCTTTGGATTCCCTGCAGTAATATTGAAGAGATCAGCCTTTTATCAGTACAAGAATTCTTGAATGAGTTAGAAACTAAAAATAAGGATATTTCAAACTTATCAAATAATGGTTCATATAATAAAGTTGAATATTTTAGGCATGGAGATATTTCAACTTTTAAACATTGGTTTGATTTTGATAGTGGTTTAGAAGTTGCTATTCCGAATATTAGATGTAATATTTTGTTAACAGCTATTGATGACATGGATGCAAATATTAGACCTTTTCCAAGTTGGATAAAGTCTCTAATTGTATGCAATTTAAATTCAGGTGTTTCTAAGCAAAAAATCGTAAATTTATTGGGAATTTGCTCAACAATCGTTATTGATGGAACTATTTATATGATGTCTAATAAGATAACATTTTGCCACAGAGAAATCAATATAAAATTGGGGAACTTTAGTATCTATGAACGAGAAATTGGGTTGATATCTGTACGAGCTAATTTGAATAGGACTACTTTGGATATAGATGAGATATACCTAGACAAGAAGCATGAGCAGCAGGATTTTAAGTCTTTGCAGAAATTCACATCTATAGTACTTAATTCAATAAATTTAGATTTTTTACCATGTTTTAGGATTTTAAATATTGATTCAGTTCCTATAGCAAAAGTAAATACCAAAGCAAATAATTGGAATTCTTACTTAATTCCAGATTTTGTATATACAGATGATAACTCCAATAGGAACAATAGACATATAAGTAACTTTATAAGTATAAGGTTACATCAATTTTACTCTTCTGTTGATTTAACACATATGAGGAATCAGTTACTTCGGAACTCATTGGGATCCTTAATTCAGGATAACTATGTGGTAAACAAGGAAAGTAATGGACATGGTTTTAACTACATATATATTGGAATTCCAAATTTGAATATATCCAGTATAAAAGCAATGTGGAGACTAAGCAATATATTCCCGTTATGCAAGTCTAAGATAGGTCATTTACTAAAGAGATGCAAAAAAACATATGAAACTGATTTGATAAGAAGCTTGTTTGCAATGATAAAAGTTATAACAAAACAAAATGAAAAGATTACTATAAATCTACGATGTTTAACGATTTCTTCACTTTTTCCTCCAGATGAAACATTTACTACATTTTCAGTTGCAGATTTATTTTATATAAAAGAGAAGCAAATATCTTCCACAAATTTAGATAACATACGTGAAACCCAGATGTATAAAGACTTACTTAAAAATAAAGATTTAAGTTTGAACAATAATCAAAGTGCAGACTTTGCTCTATTTAAGGTGGAAAGTTGTGTGAAAGTTCCAAGACTTGATAATGAGATAGTTGAACATATTGAAGATACTAACACTTCTGAAATTTACCCAGATAATTTAGAAAATAAGGTTTTAATGATAATTGGCGATATTTGCTCTAGACCCAATTTTTTCATAAATAACCTAAAGTCATATCACATAATGGAGAGCAGTCAATCTGTCTGCAAAGATGATAATAAGGTATTTTGGAGTATGGAGGATCTGAAAATACCCTTTGATACATTAGATTCAAGTGAAAGTTTACTTTACAATGACATACTACAATACTTTCTACAAAATGGCTACATAATAGAGTTGAGTACTTGTATGAGTGGATGTAAACTGTTACTTGAACACTTATTTATGGAAATTTTGTTTTCTGATATTTCTTTAGTGGTTAGCTTGAGGCATTTGGGTATATCATCAATATTATCAAATAGGTTAGAAATGTATATTTTGGATATAAGAGATTTATTTTTGCATTATAAAGGTTTAACAATGGATTTAAAACTTAGACTTATATGTATTCAAATTAATCTTACTCCAATATCTGTAGCGTTGTTAAGTGGTTATGATTTCTTAATATTCCCAATGCAGGGAGTAACTGATCTCCCTAAATTATTTGCAAAATTGGCATCTTTTTCTGATGAGGAAATAAAAAAAAAGAAAGCTATTGAAAAGTCTTCCAAATCATTACTAAGCTTGCTGCAGAATTTATCTTTGAGTATTCAATTTTTAGGACTACATGTTTATGATTCAAACTCACTTGCATTTGATTTTATGTTATACAGTATATCATTAAATTACAAATATTCCAGTTTGAATCAAGTATTAAAATTTATATTTAATTTAGGTGAAATATACATTCAGCATCTCCATTCCATATCACTTGATTTTAATCCAGATTCCAGATATTCATGGGATAAAGAGCTAACAAATCATGATGAGTTAGTAGTCCCTTCAGTTATCTTCTGTAAATATGCTGGTCACTTAGTTCCACATAGATCTCCTTTAAATACTGTTAAAGATAGCACTTTATATGTATTCATATGTGCAAATCATGATACCCAGGAGTTAGATTTATCAGATTATTCATTAAATAACAAGAAGTCTTCTCAAACTCCACAAATATATTTGGAAGCACAATTCAAGATAGAAGATTCGATACTAAATAACAAAAGTGATAATCATGATACCAATGCAACAAATATAAATATATGTGCTAGTGAAGTCAAGGAAAACAATAGTAGTGTTAATATCAATGTAGCAAAAACTGAAATAAGTGAAAGGACTTATCATAATAAGATAAACTTCAAAGTATTTGCAGGCCATATTTTCTTTTCCTATGAAATTGCTTGCAGAATTCAAAAGGTCTTAAATGATTATAAGAATTTAGTATCAATATATAAAAGTGAGAAGAACATTCTTTGGAGTTCACAGTTTACTGATAATATAGTTTCACCGATACTCCTTGCTAAAGCTGTAGGTAAGAAAGATGAGATCGAGGAGAAAAGTTCCGATAATATACTATTAGATACGAATTTCACAAATTACTGTGGATATAACCCAAACTCACTCACTAATAGTTCTAATAATTCATATATTTTTGATTGGTGCATTGTATTGGAAAATATAACTCTTCATACTCTTCTAGGTATAGAACAGCTATTGTATGAAGGTAACAACATAGAAAACAGGTTGTTAGATATTCATAGGAAATCACTTCAATATTCAGGTGATAGTTTTACAATAATAAGGCCTCTATATTGTTATAACAAAAAGAGCTTCAATTCTAATTTTTATAATCCAAGAATTGCAATTTTAACTGCTGAGTCTATTGGTGTCAGAATTAGTTCATTTACAAAGATAACTTTTAAAAATATACCTGGAAATATAGGAGATTGTTTGAATTCTGGTATTAGTATAGCTCCAAACGACAAATTTGCTAGAGATTTACGTTCTTGGACATTATATTTACTAATTAGGGAAATTGATATAATGATACTAAGAAATGGCACCTGGGGCATACTTGATTTCTCATTTAGAAGAGTAAAGCTATTATTAAAGTCCCACAATAATGAACCGGTAGTGAGTTCCAGTAAAGATTTAAACATAATTAATATACTAAATGAATTTAATCAGAGAAGTATAAAAAGCCTACTCCATTCAAATATTAGTAATTTTAAATATATTAAATTCACTATACGTGATTTTTGTATATGGTCTATTCTGTATGAAAGAAATAGATGCAATTTCAGTTCTAAATCCAGTAAAACTTCTGGAAAAGAAACTAGTAATATGGGAACTGGCACGAATATTTTTGATATGTTTTATACAAATATAGATTTTAGTTTAGAATATGTGTGCTTAACACCAGAACGAAATGCCTTATCAGAATATTCAAGTATTTTGTTACCAGAATTTACAACTATTGAGAAATATCGAGAAATTGAAGATACTGCGGAGAATGCTAATAATTTGGTTCTACCAGGATGGAGTTATGGCCTTATATTACCCCCTCAAACACCTTTTTCTGATAAAATGTATCTTCAGAATTCAATACCAAAACTTTTCCCAGTATTTGGTAAAAGGCCAATTCCCCGAAGTAATCTGGACAGTTCGAATAACAAAGAAATAGGTAAATCTAAGAGGGTACAAACATACACTCAAGGAACAGATTTACCAGATTCAAATAGTAAGCTAAATAGACAATTATTTAAGAAAGATAAAAAAAGAATTATACAGGTAAATTCAGGTAAATTCTGTAATGAGACAGAAGGTATGCAAATTTTACCTCTTTTTTCATTAGAAGCCTTGGATCAAGATATTTGCAATACTGATAGGTCTATTAATGCTAGTGTTATTATTTCTCCAACATTTATGACTTTACTACCAAATTTCTTTAGGCAATTAATTGATATCTTTCATTTTATTAATAAATTTATGAATTTTAAATATCAAGCAGAGAATGGCATTAGTGTAGATAAGTCAGAGACTAATTCTGAAGATTCTAAGGATGAAAATCTACGAAATATACCTATTACTACTTCTACATCTCTTCAATCCAATAATGTTACAACTTTATCTTCTAACAATTTATTGAATAGAGATATTAAAATGTTTCCGGATGACCTATGTATATCTGATGAGGCTTATACTTCTGAATCATGTGGAACTTCTGATGCAATATTAGACATACTAGAGAAAATAAAGGTAATTCCCTTAAGTTCAATATCATTGAAAGCTCAACTGCATACAATGGTGATAACTTTTCCTGAGTTCCATGATACTATATTAACTCAAAGCATATCATCTGAGCACTTTGATGGTTTTAACTACAGCCCATCTAGAAATAGATACTTGGTAGCTACATTTCCAGGTATTTATAAACCAGCTATAGCCGTTAAGTGTAATTTTAACATTTGCTATTTGAAATTAAATAATGATGAACTTATAGGAAGCGAAAATACTACTAGTAATGATGGTCAAGCTAATTCAGCTAAATTAGAATTTGATATTTCTAATATTAGATTACAATTCCCTTATGTCCAGAATATTGGTGAGAATTTTGTATTTGAAGAAAGTAGCTCACTACAAGGCATGCGCAATTATAAAAGCTCTAACAAAAGTCTTTTTTGCCCAATTCTGGATATCTTTGTACCTTCTATACATTCATGCTTTATATTAACTAAGATAATTACTTGCTCTTCTAGTATTCAAGCGGATCATGATGAATTAAGTGATTCTGAAAATCTCTCCAACTTGAATGAAACTGGAGTGGTCCTTGGATCCTTATCAATATCTTCAATATTCGCTTTTGATGCTGCAGAAATTCCAATAATCGAGAATACTCATTTGATAAGGAATAGTATTTTGGGAGATCATATTAAGAATGTATGTGTTAATCAGCAAGGTAAGGGATATTCAAATGGGATTATAAATAGTTACAATCCTGAAGGAAATGTTTATTTTGATGATTCAGAGTTAATGACTATGGATAGTCAAATATTATCTATTTCATTTAATTTAAAAGGTTTATCTATGGAGAGTCAATTGGAGATTAAATGTTTCAGATTTATGTTTAGCTTAACGACTGTTAATCTCTCAGTCCCCTATATACAGAGAGTTCTAAGTTGGTGGAATGATTTATGGACTATTAGAATACGCTTCCCAAGATGTACTAATTCTACAATGAGATACTTTTTAGTTGATATGTGCAGTGACAAACTTTATTCATCAAGCTATGGCTTAACTACTAGAAGTCAGAATAGCAATCAATACGTTAAACTTAGTGACTTTCCAATAAAAAATAGTGAATTCTGCAATAGTGTTTATACTGTAAATATTTACGATTACTGGCAGCATGAACTTACTAACCCCCTTTATTTTCCACTAGACGTATCTGTTCCAATTGTACTAGCATTACCTCCAACTTCAATACTTGTTCCCAATGTTCGACCATATAATGCAATCAGGAGAACTAACAATTTTACACCTTCACTATTAAATTCTTATGTTAAGTATTATGATTATGAATTTAGATTTAAGAAGCTAATGAATTCAAAACAAATACTATCTATATCTGGGAATTCATCACTTACAAATGTTGAGAAATTAAGGAATATTTGCTTTACATCTAAATTGACAGAGCGAATTCCTACTCTTTCTGAGATTTCCAAAATTTTGACGGGAATTAGTAATAGTCGAGAGACAGTAGGCATAGGAGATAATTGCAATCCAGTTTATAAAGATGATTATGAGGAGTTTGGGGATTACCCCTCAAGATCTCAAATAGGAGAGAATAAAGATAGAGAAAACAAGAATAGTCTAAGTATACATACTTCTGAAGAAGATACTGATAAAGTTGTATCTAATTCTGTAGATTATCACTTATTAAACTCTGCAATGAGTGGAATTCATAAAATGGTGAAGATAGTTCGTTATCCAATAATATATAGCTGGAGCACAATCAGACAGAAGCTCTTATCAACTGATAAATCGAATTTAACTACAAATATTGGTCAGAATCTTGGGTCTGTTAATGAATTCACTAAAGTAGTTGATGAAATTAATCTTTCTAATGTAAATGACAATTTTTTAGGATATAATGGTGTGAATTCCAAAGAAGAGTTGTCACGTACAAATAATAATTCAATAGAAAATATAAAATGTGAAAAACTTGATAATGGACCAGCTATCGATGAACCAGATAAATTAAATTTCGGTGATGATAAACTAGCTAAATTTAAGGTACTATCAACTATAAGCAAAAAGATAAGCAAAGTAGGGAAATCAAGATGGACAAAATCTCGGGATTATAATACTTATTCATCAGGGGATTATTTAAATAATGAAGATTCAAATGAGTGTACTCAATTAGCAATAGAAAATGTCCAGACTACTCAAAGAAGTAAACAAAGGCTAAATATCCAAGTTATCATTGAAAATCTTGAAATATGGATTCATCGAGATGTCTCACTAGAAAAAAGTGGAGATATGCAAATTATAAAGGACTCTGAAGTAAAAAATTCTAATACACTTTCCTCCAAAAGGTATAATAAAAAGTTACCACCTGAATTGACTTTGGAAGAGGCTGCAATAGACTGGATTGCCAAGTCCGTTTATTATGTTCCTCCAGTAAAAAGACGGAACAGCAGTATTAACGAAAGTAGCTCGGAATTACTATTAAATAAAAATACAAATATGTCCATGGAACTTAAAGAATACAAATTTGATGATGGGAATATAGAACTACATTCTACACCTGAAGGATATCAATATAATCCTTTTTATCAAAACTTACTTGGTTCAAACCAGGGTTGTAATGAAGATGATAATGAGTCGGCGTGCTCTTATAAACAACCAACTTTGGAATATGGCACTAGAATATTGTTTCCAAACACATTTGAGATATATAACTTCAGAAGAAATATTGGGCACTATGATCAGACAAGTTTTGACTATATTATGAAGTCGAATAGAAATAGATATGGTAGACGACAAACACTTGCAGTACACAGAGATACCAGAGCATCTTCAAATAGTCACATTTTCCCTATCAGAAATTCATTCAAAGGATCTTATAATACAAATTTTGACTTTGATAATGTTTCTAAAAGTGAAAATTTTAATTCTTCTGGTATATTTAGAAATTCGGATAGAATAAATTCAAATTCACAAGGCTTAACTGAAATTTGCAGACATAATAAATATAAGTCATATGAGAATAATATTAAATCTCTTGGAACTGCATTCTCAATACTAATTAGCATGAATATAGCGATAGATATCACGGAATATGATTTCCAAGCTTCTGCTAATTGTAATGAACTGCGGATACTTCCAGGTTTTCCTATATCACTAAATAACAAAACTTTATTTAGTAGGTGCAACATTTCACCCAAATATGAAAAAGATGGTGAAAGTATTGAACCAATAGAATCTAATTTGCAATTCTCTTCGGTTCCCAATAATTGTAATTATAACTATTACAGTATTATGTTTCAAAAAAAGTGGCTTACAATTGTAAGTCTAAATGGTGGAAATATATATATGCCTTTAGCTTCTAGCTTACCTTCGTCAGTAAAGCGTGATTTTCTTCTGTATTTGAATGGGGCTAAACTTTCTGTTAGACCATGCTACACTTTAAGATCTAAACGTTCAGATAGCTGGACAAGTTATGAAACTAATGTTGAATTATATATTGGGGAAGTGACTATATCACTTTCTATGGACCTGATAAGGGAACTGCATATTTATAAAGAATATTTATATTCTATTAAGAGTAACATAGATAAATATACTCTTCATCACCCAAAACATATTTACTCTTACATTTCACCAGAGAGTATTTTATGCCCATACATACATACTGATAGTTTCGATGTTTTCAAGGACTCTGGAACTCCAACTGGCTCTACATGTAAGAACAAAGGTAGATCATCAATTGTTAGACAGCCTCTTCCTCTTATGATTAATCCTACTGAACCTGAAGATAAAATAAGATGTATAACATCTCAAGTGTCAATTGTTGAAGCTACTGAGGAAATTAAATATCAGTTGGAAGTTTCAGATGAGGAACAACTAAGAAGTAGTAATATTTCGAGATACAGTGGAAATAAAGATGTTACTGATAGAGAACTGGACTCACAAGTTACATCTTCTGAAGATGAGGAAGATAATACTAGTTCTATATGTGAAAATCATGTTGTACTGTTAATATATTCTGGATTTCCCTTACCCTCTTCCAGGTCTTACTATTTACCTGAGTCTACTAAAATCCACCTGCAAGAACAAGTAAAAAAAGTAAATTATGAAAGACATAGTAATAGAAGGTTTGGAATTTTCGTATCGGAAGATTTGAATTGGCCTAATGTGGAAATGTATAAGGGGGGCAATGGAACTTCTAGTGGTAATAAATCATTAATATCAGATCACTTACTTTATTCTTCTATTTCAAAAATTATTAGATTAACCTCTATTTCTTTAGAATGGTTAATGGCTAAAAAGTATACTGAGAATTCAGAGAAGACCATGCGCAAAAAGAACATACTGTACCTACTTAAAGTTCATTGGGATAAGTGTAATCAGTTCATTTTTGAGTATAATCAACCATGTTTTGATGTAATTATCTATAATGATTATACTGATCTACTAAGATTTTCAGTTGAAACATCTCATGGTATAGCTCAGTATCCAAATGCACTAAACTGCAAATTCAAAAGTACAATTAGTACAATAACTCATGATCCCGTCATAGATTGTATGATTACAATTATAAGACCATTTCTAGTAAATTTAGATATTAGCCTACAAGATCAAGCCGAATCACTAAATGTTCAATGTAAAGGTAATAGTACATATCCAAATTTGAATTATAGTCAAACTTATATGGATAAATCTTTACTACGTTGCCAAATCATGCTTATTAATTTACGTACTGAATCTATTTCACTAGAAATTACATCTGGGTTTCTGCAGAATATTAAATTGGTAATTAGTGACTTAGAAAATTTTAACTTACTTGGACTTGTCTATGCATACCAGAGAAAGATCCACACAGTAAAGATTATTAATGATATGGGACAATCTACCCTCTTAGTACAGCCAATATACAGTATTGGTGATTATCCAGATATAGTTAATGATACGACAAATCCAAATTATCTCAAATTTGCAAATTACTTAGATCCACCTTACTTTGCAGATTCTTTGGGGTACAAAGGTATATCTATGAGTGGATCTAGTATTAAAGGTTTAGGAACAAAAATAATCAACAGAAATGAGTACTGTCATGCAGCAGTTTACTTGCCAATATATCTGGCTATTCAGAAATTTATTCATCGTAAGGGCCAGAAAATTGCAGCTAGATTGCAAGCTATGGAGAATAGCGATAACGAGAGATACTTAATTAAACTAGGTGATATATCAGAAAAGACTAATCCGGACAGAAGTTCCAATATAGGTCCATCAGTAAATCGGATGAATGTTTCATCTGAAATTAAACACTATGAAATATCTATTCCACAAGCGACAAGTGCCATGATTATGCATAACACCCAAGGTATTGTGAGTAATAGTACCAATAGTGCGGTAAATTGTGGAGAATCAATCAAAGATTATACTGCAATTCAGAACAAATCAACACAAATCACTGTTAAGAAGAAAGGTAAGAAGAATGTTACACAAAGTGGAGGCAAATCTTCAATTTATAACTCCAGTGTAATTTTAAATGATATAACTAAAGAAATATATAGGCTCGGTGATACAAGTAAGTCTTATGACTTTCAAGGTTCAAAACATATGTGGCTAAGTGGGAAGATGTATGACCTATTATATGGTTCAACGAGAATTGTTGAATCTGAATTTTATCAGCTAGCAGAACAGTTGGAATTGGCTACACCTTACTTGGGAGGAAATGGGGGGATAGAAACAATTATACATAGATTCTTCTTGACACAGCCAATATGGTCACTAGTAGGTAGGATGAAGGATGATACGATGCATATGCGCTCATATCGTTTTGGTACACTAGGGTTTTTGGTGGTTTTGGAACCAGAACCTGGTGCAAATGCAAATGAGTGGATTTGGACACTTGGTACTTGCGTACAAATTGAGAATTCAACGAACATTACATTAAGAATTATGGTTACATGGAGGCATGGGATTAGACGTTTTTGTGGGGCACTATTTACGGACTCAGATAAAGGAATAAATGCTAGAGTTGAGAATGGTTCACATATATTTCCATGTATAGATATACCCCCTTTTTCAAGAAGATCAATACCATTATCTTGGTTCTTACTCGGTGACATGGAGCCGATAATTGTGCCAGTACTAACTAAAACTATTGAGCAGGAAGATGAAGATGATCAACATTTACTTAATATTGAAGATATCCACGAATTTAATAGAAACAACCTTACTGATTATTCTGGAAATTCAAATAAAGACAATTTTACTAGGAAGCACAACTTGGTTATAAATGATAAATCTGTCCGTAGAATACAGTCTAAACTACATCCAGTTCCCTTTTCTACACTTAGAAAGTTGATATATGAAATAATATCTATTCAACCTGCCAATGTAACTAAGGCAAATATATCAACAGAGTCATTTTCCTTGATATTTGAGACATTAATGGCATTTTCTGGTTGCATAAATGTGGTGGATATACCAACTGTTGACAAGTATGTAACTAGTTATCGATATACTATAGAGATAACTCCATTTATGACAATGATGAATATATTGCCATTCCCAATCCAGATTAGGTTCCAAATGAGTAGTGGGATAAAAATTCCAGTTGAAGCACTTGCACTCCAATATAATGTAGTGCCAGAAATAAAGTTTCCTAATATTATTGCTTTTGCAGAAAATAAATTCAAATCCTTAGCAGCTAGTAGTACTGAAGATTATTATAATACTAAATATATGGATAGCGATTCAACTAATAACTTAGCGCATTCAAATGACGATGGAATAACTTGTAATGGTAGCATAAATGATAAGTCCAGATCTCAAAATAGTATTTTAAAGAAACTTGAAAATATTTATCACGATGAATTTGCAATTTTAATAGAGTTTTTATCCGGGAAACCTGTAGATATTATACTGCAACCACAACAAGAACTAGCTTTACCCATTTTCCGTCAAAAATTAGAGATGATATTATATATTAATGGTTGTCCACTAGAGGGGTGCCATTTTCCGATTTATATGAATACTTCAAATAGTCCAGAATATATTCAAGCTCAAAATGCACTAATAAATGAGTTTATATATCGCTCCAATAAGTTTTCAGTATCTTTTCCATTTGGAGATACTATTAGTCATAATGTTAGTCTTGATAGGATAATTGGTAATCCTTATAATGCTTGGGGACCATTCTATAGTAAAGTATTGCAGAACTATTACTCCAAAGTATACTCAGGCTTAGAATCAAATGGATTAAAAAGTACTAACAACAAACTTTATGACTGTCTGAATCATTTGACAGTAAATATAGGAGTCAGCTCGAGACAAATAATTTTTTCAGCCTTGGCTCGTATAGAGAATACTACGGATTCAATATTATGTTTGTTTTTGAATGAAAATACAAGTTTGAATATTTCATCAGCTAACAATACTTCAGTTCCATTACCACTTCCACCATTTTTCAGATATTTTACTTCTCATGAAAATATGAAAAGTCTTCGGATAAGCTCCTTAGCAATAACAACATCTTTACCTACATTTCACAAATATAATATTCAAACAGTAGCGAATAGCATTAAAATAAATTATACTTCCAAAATTTCATCTAAAATTGATATATCTACTACTGGTGTATGCATACCTTTAATAAAATTACCATTAATAAAATATCAGGAAAAAGTGTCTAATGGCACATCATATCAAGCTGAATCCAAATCAGAGAATTTAGAAAATCAAGATAGCAATGATACATTGATTAATACATCTATATACGAAGATAATAATATTAATAATGGGAATAGTCAGATACTCACTTTTGGAGTTACCACTTACCAGAACGACTTACTATCTTATATGAACTACCCTGTTGCAACTTTCTATAATCGCTGCGAATTGGTTTCTCGATTACCTTTCCCTATATTGGTTCATAAATTTACAACTGCAAGGGAAATGCATCAAAAAATCCAATCTTGTCTCAATGAATGTGAAGATTACGAAACATTATCAAAAGAGGCTAGTAGTACCACATTTATTTTCCCAGAGACTGATAAACAAAAACATTCTACAGAATTTCATAGAATACACAATAATAAGCCAAATAAGCTAGAATCTATAAAATTACCACCAATAACATCTCTATCTTCAAGCATACTATTAAGACCTAATGAAAGGAGGCCATATCACCAAGTAAATCCAAGAATATGGATTTCAAAACCAATAATTAATAGCAATGAACCATTTTTAACATCTCGTGATTTTTCACTATTTTCTGGTTGTAAAATAGAGTATTCTTCTCAACCGAGTAAATTTCAGGTTGCTTTATACCCCCAACAACAGGATGTTCGTGCATCTAATGGAGTTAGTGGAATTAATTCAAGTAATCAGATAGGCTCTACTTCAAATAAATTAAATAGTACTGCAAAATTATCAAACTTTGCTACTCCCTTCTTATTAACATTACATTTGATACCTGGAATACTAGGTAGTAGTACATCTAGTGCAGCTAGTGCAACTATAGGAAACTCTGGTTATTTCGTAATTTTTTCAGTTGCTGAAGCTCCATTCTTCAAAATATGCAATTTATCAAGCTACTATATTGCATATCAAACACCAAATACTAGTAAGGTCCACAATTATTATTATCGTGGGAAAAAAGCTGTTTTTGGGGCTACTTCAAATATTCAGCTTGATAATTTTGCAAATGAAAATAATCCTGATAGTGATATAGACGATATAGATTCATCTTTGAAAAACAAAAGAATAGTGGATGTAGATAATACTAAAAATTGCTATTCATATCCCAATTTAGGAGCAGCAAAAAGTGCAGATATAAGTGTTATTCCACCACATACAAGTATACCATATATTCCGAAAGATTGGGATTGTGAATATATAGGCATAATGCCACTGAATGTGAAAAAATCTAACTGGACAACACACTCAATTACTTCAATAAAAGATGAGATCTATGTAATAACATTTGTAAAATATGAGGAGGTAATGAAAGTAATTCCAGCTACTGATAAATTACAATCTGCTCTTAACTTAGAAATAGGAACTAATATAGAGAATAGTCCTAAAAATGAAGCTGTAGAATTACAACCGGACTATAAAATTCAATTAGGAAATAGTGGTGTGGTCACAGATGTAAAACCTACAATAGTAGATAAAAATAATACTCAAAAGAATTCGAAACGCATAAAGTATGGGAAATTATACATTTTTTTAATGGTAAATTCTCAGGGAACTAGAATTTTAATAATAATGGAGAACAGAAAATCAGCAGAAAAAGTTCTAAGTGGGCACTTTGCAGTTCTCAATCAAAATGTCATTGAAAGTGGATTTGAAGATGATCACTTTGATTTCAGTAGAAACTCAAATATTGTTGTGAATTCGTTATCAAATGAGAATAATCACCAAGTAAATGGTCTATCTTTATCTAGTAATGTAGAGAAGACGAAATCTTCAATTATTCAGCAATCAGCTATGAAGTATTATTATATAAGCAAACTCTCCTGGATAGGCTTAAAATTTTCCTTTTTTATTCCTAGAACTAGTGTATCATGGATACATCAAAACGAACTAGTAATAGTATGGCACGGATCTCTATTTCAAATTGTGGGAAGTATTTTGCCTGATAATATATGTTCAATGATGATATTAGACTTTACATGTGATTTACTCCTGAGAAAGTGTATGGAGTTAGTAGGGTTAGAAAACAGTACTTGGAGAACTGAACACACAATTAAAGGGTCTTTTTTTGACATACCTTTCAGGAGGAATGAAGGGGTAGCTTTAAAACCACTCTTTTCGGATGGAGTTGCAAGTTTAATAAATAATGAAGAGAAAATTCTGATTCCAAAGCAGAACCCAGATATTATAGACCTTGATATGGGAATGGATATAATGGGAACATTTAGTAACAAATCAATCAATATTGTTGATCTAGATGAAAATAAGCACTTTGAATATATAGGAAGTTATATAAAAAAAATCTTCTTATTTCTAAGCAAAAATATCAGAAATATGGGTGGATCTTTTTCAGTTGGAGAAAATCATGCACTTAGACAGGCTTTGCTATTATTAAAACGGACGTACAAAGATTGTATATTAAGAGAAAAGTTTTATGCATCAAAGCTTTATTTAGATCAGAAAAGTTACCCAGATGAAGTTCAGAAACAATATTCAAGCTTCAAAATATATTCGCGTAGTCCTAGTGATTTGAAAGATTCTAAGTATTCCTTATTTAATAGTGAATTTAAATCAAAACAAAGTGCTTTATTATCACTTTATGATGATACACTTAACTCAATGATTCAAATAATATCTCTACTTTCAAATCAAATGGAAAGTGCTTTACTAATAAATGGACGATTTACTATAAAAGTAGGACTGGAGTCAATTCATATAGATCACTTTTTACCAGGAGATATTCCTGTAATTTTAAAAACGACTAGTAACAAAAGATTATCTTCTTTAAATA
>NW_027122849.1:0-153 GCF_001865355.1 Cryptosporidium andersoni
AATAATAATAATAATAATCATATAAAACAATCAGACTTAAAATTTCATTTTAGAGAAATCTTATTACAAGATTTTTTAACACCTCAGGAAGCTTATCAACAAATGATGAATTCAATAAAATTTGGTGAATTCAATTTTTCAACTGAGAAATCA
>NW_027122849.1:159-64950 GCF_001865355.1 Cryptosporidium andersoni
TCAATTAATAATAATAATAATAATTATTATTATAATGAAGATATTATAAATAATAGAAATATACAAGATAATAATCAAAATTCATCTATTATTAGACCAGGATTACATATAAATGATAATTTAACAAATCCTATTGATAATTTAACAAATCCTATTGATAATTTAACGATCAATGATAAACATAAAAAAATGTATCAAAATTATCTTAATAATGCTGAAGATAATGATATATTACCAATAAATAAACAAAATAATATAGATGAAAATAATCATTTGGTTACTTCTAGAATAATAACAAGTGTAAATTGTGAAGATAGGAATATACCTTCAAATAAGTTATTTGAAACTAATCGCATATATTCTAATCCTCCAAGTTCTTTTAATTCAAATAAAGCATTACCCCAACAAATTCCATTACCACCAAGTTCTGTTATTTTACCTCCTCCAACAATCCCAATTCATAATCTATTTAGTACACAATCACCTTACCCACCAAATATACAAAATAAGATATTTTATAATTCAGTATTACATACACCAAATAAACAAGTAATTCTTCAAAATGTTCATGATAATTCAAATTATCTTAAGAAATCTACATATACAACTCCAACTAATAAAATAGCTTATAATTATAATCCAAATTTTGTACCATTTGAAAATATACAAAAATCTATAAATATGAATAATAGTCATATTGTGAATAATGTACGTATTCCTGCTCGACCATTATATCCCAAAACAAATAATATTTTCCCTAAATTTGATCATGGTATACCTAGAAATCAGACAAGATATGTTACTATACCAAGTGGAGAGTTTTTAAATGAATATAATATGGGGATTAGATTCAAAGACATTTACCAAAATTCCGTTAATTCATATAATTACTTACAAAATCATATTGATAGTTCTTATGTGAAATATAAACATGATTCTTATTCTTTTCCTGTAGGTGAAAGAAAATCAACATTTGATCTTCAAAACTTAAATTCTGGTATATCTATAGATTCAGGTGTATATTACAATAACAATAATATTTCAAATTATAGAATAATGCGACAAACACAGAATTTTCCCCAAATAAATAATTATAATGTGAATAGAGAGAGTTATACTCATTTTAATAATATTACTCATAATAAACAATTCTCCAAGTATCCATTATTTCCTAGATATTAAGTCTTTTATATATACTAGATATTTTATAATATGCTAAGTTTTTTTTTTTTTTTTTTCTAATTATAATAATTTTATTTATATTTTAAATAAATATATAGAGTTGTCTTTACTCGGAAAGAAAGAATCAATATATCTTTTAATATTAAAATATTAAAGTTATATTTAAAAATTATAATTAATATACTAAAATATATAATTACTTAAGTTAAAAAAAAAAAATGTTTATATATACCTTTAAACTTGATTTAGTAATGTAAAATACAATTTTTAAGATAATATATTAAAATAGGAATAGTATTAGTTAATAAACTCAAAAATAAAAAATAAAAAAATTTTGATAGCTATAATCATTTCTATTGTATTAATTATTTAATATTCTATTATTATGACAATATTCTCTTTTTATTTTTTAGCGCCTAAAAATATGGCGCTGACATACAATTTTACTATTTTTTTTTTAAATAATAAGTAAATAAAGTATTAAAATGTCTATTTAACAAATGTTTATGCTTATATAATATAAAAGATGGATAATTTGAAACTTGACAAATTATATAGTGATTTTATTAATGATAATCCATTAAAAAGGACTACTATTTTAGGTAATAATGAAATTTGGACATATATTGATTGTTATCCGAAAATTAATATCAACATTAATACACCGGAATATATACAATATACTTCAAAAACTATCTCTAAATGTAATAATAATAATAAATCAGGTAATATTGATTGTTTATTAAATAACTTGAATTTATCCCATGACTCAGTAATAATTGGGGATTCTATAGTATTCTTACATGGTATAGCTGGAACAGCTGGTGAATTTTTTGGTGTTATGAAGATATTATTATCAAAAGGATATAGAGTACTATCTGTACAATATCCTATATATGATTCAATAGATGAATGGTGTAGGGGTTTTGATTGTTTTTTGGATATATTACAATTAAATTCAATACATCTTTATGGTAATGATCTAGGTGGTTATTTATCTTTACATTTTAAAAATGAATATCCTCAAAGAGTTAAGTCATTAATACTTTGTAATACATTTATATCTACAATGAATGTTCCATTGTCAACTATTGCATCTACATTTTTACATTTATGTCCACACTTTATACTAGTAAAACTTATATCTGATATATTTAATAATCCAAGTTTTCATGATTATAATAATTATATTGATTACAAATATATTGGATATTTAATTGAATCATATAATTTTGTTATGAATCAAATTATAAATGTTTCACAAGTTGATTTAGCAGGTAGATTGAGCTTACTATTATCTAATACATCATCATCTAATTTTTCACGATTATTTTTTGATAAATATAAATGTTCTAATTCTTTAAATGATAGTAATACATATATAACAATTATAACAACTTCTGATTCATCATTAGATGAAAATATATATATGGAAACTATAAATTATTTAAAAAGTATATCCAGAGTTGCTCAATTAAAATATGGAGGAGATTTTCCTCATTTATCTAATTTTGAAGATATTGCTATATTTTGTCAGGTACATTTAAGAAATTGTGGTGCAAAAACTTTTCAATTTAATAAAGCAAGTACTTCATCTAATAAGATATATAAGAAAAGTAATTCACTTAAACAAACTAAACATATACCTAAAGCTTATGAAATGCCATATCCTGGTGTAGTAGCTGTACATGATACTGTATGGGATATTTCTAAAGATAACTAACAAAAAAAGGCATCTTAATTTTAGTTTTGCTAATTTGAGTATTTTTATTATTATATTTTTTTTTTAATAATATATGATCAGAGTTTCTAATATTATATATATAAGAAATAAGCCTGATTATATGTTTTAAAATATAACTAAATTTATTACTTTATATTTCTAGAGATTATTATATTTACTTGGAATACTATATATATTAAATTTTAATATTTTATAATTTATTTTACATTATATAATTAATAATCACTAAAAATTGTTGTAATATAATAAAGTGATACTATACTATAATATTTTTACATATATCTAATATAATTGATAGAAATTAGAATCTATATAATAAGATATCCATTGTAATATGATATAAAACTAAAGTATTAACTTTTTATTTTTATTTTTTATTTCTTATTATAATATTGATATTATTAAGATATAATATTAACTATTATACAGATATATATTTCATTCTATATAAATTAAATTTATATGATTTTATCTAATATATAGAACTAATATTATTATATTATAATAATTTCTAAAAAAAAAAAAAATAAGTTTCATTGATATGTATATATTTAGTGACCTAAATACTATAAGCATATAAATATTGGAATATTACAAACATTTCTATTTATTGTAAATATATATTATTAATCAGAAAATACTTATACTTTATACTTATACTTATTTCGTAATTTAAATTCCATTACTTCTCTTGTTATTCCTTTTTTATAAGTAATAAAAATAATAATAAAAAGGAAAAAAAAAATGCATGCAAAATTTTGCATGTAAGAGCGCTAAATATATATTATATATTTATTAGACTCTAAATGTATTAATATTGGAACTTTGAATAAGATTAGATATTGCAATATTTATAGGTAATATTAAAGATATTATACATATAATTATAGTAATCTTTAGAATAAATTTATATAATTTCATTGAAAATGATGAAAGCCACATATTAGAGATTTGATTATATTGTTCATCAGATGCAAAACCAAATCTTGGTGAAAGTGGAAATGGATCTTCATTATACTCATCAAGTAATATAAACGATTGATAATCTTCTCTAAATTCATGATCTTCATTATTAAATCTTTTGTTTGCATTATTTTGTATATTAAAATATTTAATAATATTATCAATAATTTTCATTGGAGAAATTCCTTGAATATATTTAATAAAATCCCATATTAAATATATATTAAATAAATGATTTAAAATGCCCTCATTTTGATTTTGTTTTTTACTAGATAATTGATTTGAATATATAGTAGTATAATTGTAATGATTTGAGAGAAATACATTAGTTATATTGTGATTAGAAATTTGTTGATAATCTTGATATTGAGTTTCATGATGATTATTAATTATATTTTCTTGATATAATCTGATACTTTTAGATTTATTTCTAATATCTATTAAATTAAATATATTATATATATATCTTCTATATAACCAATCTAAAGTAAAATTAACAAGAACAATAGCTGCAATAATACGACTAGTAACTTCTTGTTGTGATTGAATATTTGAAATATATTCATCACTCAACTTTTTATTTTTGTAATTAGTTAATTTTTGTTCTTTTTCATCTTCTTCAGGATATATATCTTCCTTTTCTTGATGACTCTTTGTAGAATTAAAAATATCTTCATTAATAGAATATAAGAAACTATTTTTTATATGATCATCATTTATTGAACTATTTTGAATAAATGGAGCAAATACATCTCTTATTGTATCTAATAATGTAGGTATATATTTTGGATTTGAAGGAATTGGAGGTAAAACTTCATTCATATTTTTAGATCCTTTAAATAAGAGATATCTTAACATTCTATATGCTTTTCCTTTATTAGATTTCATTCCAATACCCTTATGCATAAATAATATATATTGAAGTAATGATTTAGGATCTCGATTATTTACTCCTATAATTAAAAATTCTAAAGCTTTTGTTTCATTATTACTTGCACCAAGTGAACCTTCTAAATGATATCTAACAATATCATAAGTTGAAGTAATATCACCTTGAATAGAGGCTCGTACTGCATAATAATAACCACACCACAAACATATATTATATTGTTTTTTTATATTTTCATTAGAATAATTATAAATATTAAAATATTTAAATATAAAATTTGATAATTTAGATAATAATGGAAATTTCAATAATAATTTAATAATATATTGACCTATTTTTAAGCATAATAACCAAAAATTTCTAGGAGAAAGATCTTCACTACCATTATATGGAGCTAACCAAATATTATACAGATTTCCATAATTAATCCTTTTAGGAGTAGAGAATTTTGTTTGTAATTCATATTTATAATTATCTTTTATATGATCTTGAATGTAATTTGTAAATATTTGATCATTTAATGTAAAATTATTATAATATGATGAATAATAAGATTCTGGACGAGTCCAACAATTTAAAAAATCTGCTGATCTATGTTGATTTAAATTATCTTTTTTATATGTATAAATTATATCCAATTTAGCTCTTTGATCAATAGATAATTGATCGAGAGGATCAAAAAATAAATAATATTTAGATTCTATTATTGGATGATTATATTCAAGAGTTTTTGATTGAAATTCTAATATCATTAAAGATAAATCTATAATACATTGATCCAAATATCCTATTAATTTTCTCCATAATAAATTTGGATAATTTAAACAATGAGAATTTGTTGAAATTATATTAATTTTATTTAAATTATCTTTTAATAAATTTGATATATTATTAAATTTTATATTTATTTGTTTATTTAATATATTTTCCAAATTTGTATTAATAATTTTACAATATTTTTTAAAGTATTCTGATATAATATAATATAAATTAATATTTTCAGAAATGGAAACTTTATTTGTTTTAATATATTTCATTATCTTATTATTTCTTAATTTATTATTTATCTTCTTATATGCTAAAATTTTCCATAAATCATGTGAATTAACATGACCTTCTAAAATTCCCATTTCACTTAATGTCATTTCACGTAATAATGATCCTACAATATCACCAGAATTATATGATTTCTTACTTAATGCATGTAATAATTTAACAATAGGATTTCTTCTTACTACTTGAAATAAAAATTCTGTTGCTACAATACATCTACTTTCTTCAGTTTTTAAAGATTTATCAGAACCTTTTAAAGTTAATATAGCAGAATTAAATAAAGCAACAGTTCTTCCACTTTTTGCAGACATCTTATAATATTTTAAAGCCATTGTTTCATTAATACCACCAGGTGGAATTACATCCATTTTACCACCAGCATAAGCATGTGCTAAAATTAATTGAGCATTACCATCCCCATTATCAGCTGCAGTTTTTAAATATTCACCAGCAACAGTCATATTCTTATTATTATTTATACCAAGTTTATATATATAATAATTTGCTAATGCTGAAGCTGGCATTTCACCATATCTAGCAACTTGTCTTAAATAAGGTCCTGCATCTTCTTCTCTTCCTAATGTTCCATCAAGATGAAGAAATGCTCTAGCTAAAGCTCCCTGTGGATCACCTCGTCTTGCTGCTTCATCCCATAATTCTGCTGCACGATTTATATCTCTAGCTATTCCACCTGCAGTATGACCATAATAATATAATTCACCTAAAGAAGTTAAACCTTCAGGATCTCTTTCAGCTGCAAGACTTCTTACAAATTGTGCATAATGACGTGTATCATGTTCTGGAATTTTACTAGGACGTATTAAATATCCCATATTATCTAAAAATGACCCAGCTAAATCTCCTAAAGTTTGACTTGCTACTTGTAATAAAGGTTCTAAAGATAATAAACAACGTGTTGAAGAATCAGAATTACCAACATTAGATGTTATATTTTTTGGACTTCTATGTAAACTAAAACCAGATGACAAAGGTATTTTATCATAATTATATGAAATCCCTGTTAAATCATATCTTAAATAATAAGAAGATGCAATTTGTCCTATAATATCATTATTCTTTGAAGCTAAAGCATAATTTATATATACCATATCATAACCTCCCCTTTCAATTGGAAATTTAAATTCAGATTTATCCAAAAAAAGTGTACTATATTTATATGGATTTTGAAGCATCAAATATATATTTTGATATATCTTATCAGTCTCTTTTATATTAATCTCCTTATCCTTATTCAATCTTCTAAATATATTATTATCATTAATAGATCCAAGCCATCCATGTACTTGACTTACTATTGGAGGATATCCCCAAGCAGATAAAAGACCTATCAATGTATAACAAAATCCACAACGATATTTTGTTGTTCCTTTAATAGCATAACGTATAGCTATATCCATATTTCTAGGCCAACCATAAGGAAATTCATTTCTTCCTTCATTATTCGGAATTCCATAAAACCACAAAAATGTTAACATTCCATAAGCATCTGATATATTTGATTTATTATTTGTTTTAGAAATTACATTTATTAAATTATTATGAATTTCTAAAAAATCTATTATTTTATTACTTCCAGGTTCTAATAAATTATAAAGAATATTTATTACATTATTAGATTGAAATTCATTATATGTTATATTATTTAATATTGATTCATTTGATTTTAATATATTTATATTTATATTTGAAGAATTCGTATTATTTTTTTTTATATTAGAAAATGAATTCATCTTTCCATTTTCTGTTTCTCTTGATATATTTGAATTATTAATAGTATATGGATCTTTTATAGTATTATTGTCTTCTAATATAAATAATATATTATCTCCATCACCTATTTCTATATCTCTCATACCTTTATTATTTAAACTTTTATTTAGATATTTCTTATCTTCTAAATTCCAATCTTTTTTAGATTCTATTTCTTTATTTGTAGTTAATCTATCATTATCTTTAATTATATTAGTATTAGTGTTATTTGATTCTAGCTCTTTACTTAATATAGAATTATCACTTAAATTATCTTCTATTATTTCACTTAAACCAATGGATAATAATGTAATAAATAGGAATAATAATAAAAAAGAAAAGATATTTGTATTATAAAACTTTCTATTTGTAAATCTTCGATTCATTTACTAGTGTCTTGTAATTAAATCTTTTCCAAATATCAAGAGTTTAAATAAAAATTATATTAATTATTCTTATAAATAAAGAGGATTTATTATTATTTTGAAAACTTTCTTGTCAAATTCCTCTAAACGGCAATTTTTAAAGAATGTCCAGAGACCCTAATAAGCGGGTAAAATATATTATTGCCACCCCCACTTTTTTTTTTTTTATTTATTTACAATAATATTAGCAATAATATTATTTTATATATTCTATTATTTACATCACTATATATCCAATAATAAATAATAGTAATAGTAATCTCAAGATCTTTAATAAATAGATTAGAGTATTTTGTGGATACATTTATAATTAATCAATTTTTAATGCATATATTATCGTAATTGTAATATATAATATTTTAGATTACTAGAATAGAAATCAATTTTTATCATTTATTAATATTATAAAATAAAAGTTTTATAAAATAATATTAATAAATAAGTATTACGATTATTTTAAAAAAAAAAAAAAAAAAACATGCAATTTTTGCCGCCCCTTTAGAGGCGTGAAAATTTTTAATACTAAGATGCACTTTTGTAATATTTATTTTATATATATGTATAAATAATAAAAAGTGATTAATAATAATATGGAGGTTAGTATTTGTAATATCATTAAAAATTATTATTAACTAAATAATAAAATAAAATAAATATGAATTTTATTCTCTATATATCTAATGTAGCTATATTTTGTATCTGGTATGTCTATATATTTATAATTGTAAATTTATATTCCAATATATATATATAATATTTTATAAAATGGATTCTAGGAAATAAAAATAAGGCTAAGGAATTAATTGATATTATTGGGAATCACTACACTATTAAAATTGTTGATATAGATTGTAAGTTTTATCACATATTTACTTTTATATATTATTAAATATAATAACTGAAAAATATTCTTTATTATTTAGTACCTGAATATCAGGGAGAACGACACTTTATTACATTAAGTAAATGTAAAGATGCATATAATAAACTAAAATGTCCTATTATAGTAGAGGATACTTCTTTATGTTTTAATGTATATAATGGTTTACCTGGTCCATACATGTATGTTATTTAATATATTTTCTATTTTAATTAAATTTTTTATTTTCTTTTTTCTAATATTAATTATTATTAGCAAATGGTTTTTAAAAGCTATTGGTAATATAGGTTTAGTTAATATGCTGAAACCTTATAATGATAAGAGTGCATATGCAGTTACTCAGATTGCTTATTTTGATGGTAATAATATGGATCAGCCAATTTTATTTGAAGGAATTGTAGATGGTGTAATAGTCACTCCAAGGGGTAATACTACTTTTGGATGGGATTGTATATTTCAACCAATAGGATATAATTTGTAAGTTTGAAGATAACAATAGAAATAAACATAATTTAATAATAATAATAATGACAATATATTGAATTTTTTCTTTATAACTTATTAAATTTTATTTATATCTTAATTTTTATTTATTATTATTAGAACATATAGTGAAATGGAACCTAAATTAAAGAATTCTATTTCTCAAAGATCTAAATGTTTAAAAAAATTAAAGGTAAGTAGATAGATTTAGTTAATAATATTTTTTTTTGATAATATATAGAATATAAAAGATTTAAATAAAATAAAAAATAACTTTTTTATTATTTTAGGAATATTTGGAAGAAAAGTTACCCCTAAAATAATTTGGTTAGAATTGCCCGCCTTAGAGGGTTTATTAAATATTTTCAATATTAACTATAGATTAAATATTTTTCTATACTCCTTTTTTTTTGGCGAATATATTATATTGAAATAGAATGTCAAATAACTTTTTAGAATGTACAGTTTTAAGGGATTGATTATTGTTATTTTTTATTTGTTATTTAGGGAAATTATTACTGAATATAATAATAATGATAATCACTTTAGTTGGTTATATGGTATATTATTTTATAATACAAATTCTTCTAATTCTGAAAAGATAAAAAGAAATTATATGGAGACAACTTATAACCCTAAATTTATTAATAAAGATGATATAATTAAACAATTCAATTATAATGATATAAATAATAATCTAAATATGTTATCTAGGAAATATTCAGATATAATGAGATTATATAGTAAGAAAAGTTCAGATAAATTACTTTGTGGAAATGAGACTTGTATATTTAGTACAGTACAGTTAACAGACTTTTCAATATTAAGAAATGATACTCCAGAGATTTTAATTCATTCTGGACTACATGGTGATGAAAGATTATCTGTAACAATATCTATGGAATTAATTGAATCATTATGTTTAGCTTATAAAAGAAATGATTTATTAATAACATATTTATTAAAAAATAGAAGTATATGGATTATACCAATGGCAAATTCTTGGGGATATTATTATAATTTTAGATTAGAGATAGATGTTGATCCCAATAGAGATTTTCCATATAATGTAGACCGAGATATTTCTTGTCTTAGAGGAGAAGTAACAAGATATATATATGATCTATATAATGAACATTTATTTCAATTAGGAATTGCAATTCATAGTGGTTTAAAAAGTATATCATATGGTTGGGGATCTTATAAACATTCTATTTTAAAGATGGGTAAATGGAAAGCAAAAGAAAGTCCTGATAATAAAGCTTTTATGAAGATTGCTAATGCTTTACAAATTTCATCTAGCTATATGTTAGGTTCTTATCCTAATAATATTTTTAGAACATTTGAATTTTTTTATAAAGAAATTGGTCCTTTAACTGATATTGTATATCCAGTTCATGGTGGATTTGAAGATTGGTCATATGGATATAGTTGGGATACAGATAAAGAATCTGTAAATTGTAGTAGATATTTTAAATATCCAATAAATTTATATTCTGGACGTTGTTTAACATTTTTACTTGAAACAGATATGAATAAAGATCCAAATCCAATATATTATGGATTAAAATCTGATATTATTAGTTCTGAACCATTAGAATCTTTAAGATTTCAACCAGCTCTTATTCCAAGAAATGTAAGGTTAATTTTAAGATTTATTGAATTAGCTAAGCCAGATATATTATTTCTTTCTAGATCTCCTAAGACTGTTTATCCAGGACAATCTTTTCTACTTTGTATAGCTTTAATTGGATGTTTAACCTATAATAATCTCAAAATAAAATTAATAAATTCAAGAGATAAGAAAGAACCAGATATAATTTTATATGAAAAAAATGATATTATAAATAATAAATGTACGAAATTACCTCTTAATAAAGATATTAAAGATTTTAGCAAAATTTATTGTAGTGAGACTTTTGAGAAAGGATTAAATGAAGATAATAATAGTGATTTTAGATTTACAAAATTTAGTAATATTATTAATAAAACCCTTAAGAAAATAGGTTTTAATGGAAATATTACTAATTATAAAAGTGAAGATAATTCATTTTCCCCAATAATAATAAATTTAACTATTCCTAATAATATAATAGATTCAAGTATACAATTTAAAGATTTTAGATTTGTTATTGAAGCTGAATTTGATAGAGATTTTGATGAACAAGAAAATCCTGATCCTTTTTTACCACCACAAAGTCATATTGTTAATGCTAGAAGGAATGAAACTTATAATGCTCAAAATGGAAAATCTTATATTTTAGGTAATAGGATATTTCAAAGACCTTTTAAAAATACTAAGGATAATAATAAAATTATTGGATTACCAATAAATATTCAAAAATCTCCTGAATTAATGAGATTAGTATTTAATGATTGCAAAACTGGAATTAAAATAAAACCTAAATTTTGGGAAGAACCATGTAAAGTTTTGAATTCAATTATTGAATATTATATAAGAACTAATCCTTTTAAATTATATCAAATTGATTCTTCAATATATAATTCTAATATTTCTAAAGTTGTTGAATCTCTTAATAAAGCTTATAATAGTAGATTAAGTGCAACTATAAGAATTTCAGCTATAGATCCTAAACCATATCCATTTCATCTTATAGATTTTAATAAAATTCAAGATTATTTAGATCAAAATAATTCAGAAGATATTGGTGTCAAATTTAATCCATTACATTATGATGAATATTTATCTAATTCATATTCAATTTTCCAAAATTTTACTATGAATATTTTTATAAAAAGTACTGATGAAATATTTTCAGATGGTATATATGTGTTATATTCCTTAGATAATATTTCTAAAGCATTTATATTACCTTTAGATAATTCAGATATGAAATATTCAACTAGTAAAATAAATATTGACTATTCTTCTACAATTGGTATATTTTCTATATCTCAAAAAGATATTGAGACGAGACAATCATTAATTTATATATCATATGATTCTATAATTAATATATTACTTAATAATAATGATTTTGGGGATAAATCCTATATTAATAAAAATATTTCTACACATAATGATAATGTAAACAATAGTCAAAAAATTATGAAATATTCAGAATATTATGTATTATGTAGATATATAGATAATATTTTAGTTTCAGTTTCAATTGGAAGGGTAGAATTTGATAATAATTTGAAACATCAAATTATTAATATAGAAAAGTCTATAAATACAGATCTTATCAATTCTAATCTTATATATATTGGTGGAGATATAAATTCTGATCATTTAAATAAAAATCAATATACAAATAATTGGGGATATCTTGATAATATTTCAAGATATTTTATTTTATCTATAATGTTACTATTGATATTATTTCCTATAATTAGTAGATTTTATAAATGGTATCGAGGTTACACGTTTATACCTTCAAAAACTTTTAAGCCTTTGTGGCGCCATATACTATACCGCTTAAATACAAAGACAAAAGTGTGTGTTATTGATATTTCTCCTGATGTTGTTTCTTCAAATATACATAAATCTACAATTTATACTTTAGAAAACAAATACGGGGATTCTGATAATGAATTTGAAAGCCTATATGACAGATTAAAGATAGAAGAAACTAGTAAAAAAAGAAGATTAGTGACATCTTCAAGTAGTAATATTGGGACTAATTTAGATTTTAATAATAACAATATTTCTAATAGGATATTCCTAAGTTCTACTATTATGACACCAGATACCATAGATTATTCATATTCAATACAGTCAACAAGACCTTCAAGTCAATTAGTAAGCCCTGATACTATTGAAGAACAATCTATTTTTGAAGATGATTGTATTTCTTTAGAAATGGAAAATTATAATAAAAATATTAAAGACTAATATATATATTATATAATATTTATTTTTATTTATTTCAATAAATATTATAATTTTTCTTAGATACTTGTATTAGAGAATATATATACAAGTTAGTCTAATAAATGAATAATTTGATACCTATCTAAAATTCTCATTGCTATTTCACAAGGAGATATTATATCATTATCTAATATCTTAATATTAGCATAAATTTTTTTTAATTTCTTTATTGATAATTTTGAGAGATTACAAAAAATTTGTTTATTTTTTGTATCATTTCTTAATTGATCACATAAGGATTTTGTTCCTAATATATGATCATTACAACTAAGAATACCCCAAAGAGCTCGTATATTATTTTCATCTATATTTAATGCAAGTGAAAAATATTTTCTACTTAATAAAGGATCATTTATGCCAATATATAATTCAGCAATTGTATTAATTATAGGGACATTTTGAGGATCATGTAATAATACCTCTTGTAAGCAATATAATGCTCTTCGTAAATCCTTTCCTTCATTTAATGCAATAAAAGCAGCATCTTTCCATGCTTCAGAATCTGTAATATATTCAGATAGATGATCCTGAATTAATGAATTAACTTTTTGAATTTGTCCTTTTGCTTTAAAAATTGATATAATACGTTTTCTAATCGTTAAATCCTCTGGATCTTGACATAATATATTTTTATAAATATTCATTGCCTCTTGATATTTACCTTGACTTTCAAGTTGCATTGCAATTAATTTTTCGAACCTACTAGTGTGCTCAAATTTTTTTTTTAATTCTTCTAAACAATAATGTTGCCATTTAAGTACTTTTGATGGAGTATTTATGTTATAATTTGCTAGTTCAAAAGATGCTAAAGCAACCCCTTCAATTATATTCCATATTTCAAGGTTAAGCTTTGATTTATATTTTAATATAAGTGTTGTTCCAAATAGCATAACTAGTTCATTTTGTCCAAGTTTAATAGATTCATTAAAACCACGTAATAAATCACAAAGATTCATATTAGATATTTCAGAAATATCTAGATTACTTGATATACACTGAATAGATTTCTCAAACATATTTCTGTTTACTTTTTTAATTTCTATATAAATTAGATCACGATTTTAAATACTTACCCAATCATTATTAGTCTAGAATTATTAAATATATTTTAGCGGGTAATTACGTTACCGGTAGAATTAGATTAGGATATAATTACCGTATAAAAGTGATAAAATTCCACTTTTCTTTTTAACTTTATAAAGATAATGTTTATTAATAGATAAGGAAATAGAATTCTTTATGAATATATATGATTAGAGTTATTCAAACTTATATGATAGGGAGAATCCTTTATGTTTCATCTCTATTATTAACTAATCTCATCTTAGTGTCATCTTCTGATGTTACAAAATTTTATGGCAATATTTCTAAGGAAATAGATAGTTTAAGGAGATTTTGGGATCTTGCTGGAATTGACTATACGACTTTTGAGGCTCCAACAACTGATAAAATATTAGATAAAATAAGGAAGATAAGTAATCAAGAAGATAAAATAGATAGTTTATATACTATACAATCTCCAAATCAATCTAACTCATTAGAACTACAAGTTTTTCTTGATAAGGATCAATTAATACATGGGATATATTCTGAACAAAAGGAAATCAATAACTCTAGGGTATTGAATAATAAAAATATAAAAGATGATTTTTCTGATAAGAATAATGTAGTAGGTAAAATTAGAAAAAAGTTTACACCTAAAGACAGGAAATTAGAATATTTATCATCAACTCCTGATATACCGATAAAAGAATTGAAGTTAATATCAGATTCTGCATTATGGGATAGAACTTCAGATAAATTTCCATCTATTTTGCAGCAATGTATAGAAGTAGATTTAGACTATAGTTTAAAAAATAAAGAAATTTTAGAATTACTTGTGATTGATTCAAAATATTTATGTAGATTGGCATATCAATGGGTAGAAAAATTACCAATTTATTTTGAAAGGATGAAAAATATTAATGAGATAAAGAGGGATTATAGAAAAAATGATAAAACTTATTTTTTAAGGAAATGGTTTGATATATTAAAAGAATCAAAAGTAATTAAAGTATATACTGATAAATTTAAAAGTAATATTAAGCTTATAAGATATTTAGATTTATATAGAGATTCATTATCTAACTATAGTGGAGATATAGATATTGGAAGCTATATATATGCTTATAATATAGTATTATGTCAAATATTTTCAGAATTATCTTATTATATTTCATTAGTTGCATTATTTCCTATGTTTATAGAGCATAAGAAAATTAAAATACTTAGTAATCCTTTAATAGATAATTTAGATAATATGAATGATAATATTGAAAATTCTAAAACATCAATTTCAATAGAATTAAAAGAGAAGATTTTTAAGACAATTTCTACATGTGGCTCAGTTATTGTTAATATAACATCATATGGTATTTCAAATGCTCCAAGTGATATAGTTGCTTTATATAATCAGTTAAAACAGATTTTAGCAACACTTATTAATATTTCAGAACTTGAAACTGAAGATGATAAAGGTGAATTATTGAGTGTTACTACTGATAAAATACCTTTTAATAAGAATTATGAACAATATTTTGTATCTAATACTATTGGATTTAGTACTAACAAGATTTCTGGAAGCTTTAACTCTATTAATAAGACAAAAGAAACTTTATATGATTCTAATTCAAGTTTTACTAATAAATTGGGAGATAGTGATAAATATTCATTAGATAAAAAGAAGATAAATGGTATGGTAATTAAAATTGAAAATAATGATCCATTATTTAATATTACTTATCCTTTAATACAACAAAAACTTCCTAAAGGTGTTAAAGTTACAAGATATAGGCCAGATGGATTACCTAGCATAATTATTTATAAAAATGAAGTGATTCATGAAATCAGTACTATTCAATTTAGAGGTAACAAATTAGAAATGACTTTTAAAGATATGACTTCATCATTAACTCAAAAAGTTACTAATTGGTTTTCAAATATAATATATAATGATCAAATAGTAATAAAATATCTACAACATTTTAATAAAATAAATATAGAATTTCAGATAGGACTTATTTGTGTTTATACTATAGAACAAAATTTAGGATCAGAATCATCTCTTGGAGATATTTATGGGTCATTAGTCTTATTTGGTCGTTTACCTGATTTCCAAACAAAAGTAAGAGATTGGTCAATAATATCTCAAATTGGTAATTTCTCAAGTGATACTAAAGATGTTGCTTCATATATAAATATTTTGAATCCCTTCTTATTGGATGAAACAAATTCCATGTGTCCGTTACAACGACGTTTTCTATTGCTAGATGAATTGAAATATTCTGAAAAAGTTTCTATTAATAAAGTCAATTCAGTGAATAGCAGTAAATCTATACTTGTAGATTGTCTAAATTATGTACCTAAAGATACCAAGGTTGCTTTTATTCCTGCAAATAGAGATAATATAAATTCCTACAGAAGTTCTGCAATAGCTACATGCATTGGCCCAAACTTTACTCTTAAATATAATTAACTTTTACAATACCTAATTTAACCAATGAAAATAAATAATAAAAGACATACTAAAGGCGGATCTTTTTACTTATATATATAACTGAAATATAAGAATTCAAATAATTGTTTAATTTCAAACTTTTAGATAATTTTTACAGAAGTATATAAAATACTCATAATTTCGAAGAGATATTTTGTCATTAGCCTGTCTTTATTAATATATAATATATTATCATTTTCTGTTATACAGTGCAGAAAATAATCAATAAATTGGTTTTCATATACTTTATTATCTATCATATATTTTAGTATATAGTTTATAACTATTTTAATTGTAACTTGTCCATTATGAAGATATCTGAGTATACCTTCGTAGTATGGTGTATTAACAAAAATTTTTACAATAATATCATTAGGGATATCTTTTTCTTTATTTTCCTTTATAAATTTCGTTCCTTCCATGTTTACTTTTAATAGGAGATGTCTAAAAAGTGTTATTCTTTTATAACTTGAATATGACTTTATTATATGAAGAAAACTAGATCTACTTAGAAATTCATATGTATTTATAATTGTTGAATCTACACACTTAGTGGCAAGATGCTTAACAATTTTTGATAAATTCAATATTTCCCATTGAACATTTAGGGGTAATCTTAACAATAATTTATGAACTGGTAAATATTTAATCTCATCAGGAATATCCAATCGATCAAAATTAAGTGCAATATTAGAATTGAATGAATTATTATCTTTTAATAAATATATTAAATTATCCACTAACAAATTATTTATATCTTTATATTCTGAGTATGAATCTAGAAATAACAGTATTGAGCATAAAACTGAAATATTATTAATTTCAGATATATCATTATAATTAATTTTACCTTCACTCAAATTTAGTAGTGATATCAAAAGCTGTAAATCATATAGTATGTATAGTTGATCATTGCAACAAGTAGAAATTGAGATAACATTAGATGTATTTATTGACTCACTTAATAATAGATGAATAATTAGACTTACAATATGATCTGATGATAATAACTGCTCTACTTTATTGCTACCATTGATAGAGCTAATAAATAACTCTAGAATTATATATGTACATTCATATATAACTTTTTTGAATAGATTTATCCAACTAGAGCATTTATAAAAACATTTATTAGTATCATCAGTGACTTTATTATTGTATAAATAAATATTTAGACTTGTTTCTATTTGTTTATACTCACTTGTACATATAAAAAGTAATATTAGACGTGTAAATAATAATGATAAATTCATTTCTTTTGATTCACTTCCATCAATAAAAGGTAAATATTCACATTCTTTATATAGGAGAAATATTTGTTCATAATCAGATTTATTTTTATTACCAATTTGGTATTTATAATATAATTCCTTTGATGCATAATCCCAAATTATTTTAAAATATTTTAAGGGCCATACTAAGTTAAAATTGTTCAGATTACTATTATCATTAAGAAGATTTAGCTTAGAACTTTTATTATTACAAGCTAATATATATATGTATTTCCAAAATACCAAATTAGTATGATAGCCAGTTAAATTATTATTTACAATGCACTTAGCTGATTTAAGTGATAAAAAAAAGTTTCTATCTTCAAGATTTTGAATATATTGAAAATTACTATTTTGGTCTTCAAAACTTTTATTTCTCACAAAATCTTCAGTATTTATTTTCATTTTTGACCCATTTGTTGTACTTTCTATATATTTACCTGTTTTTTGTGTGCAAAAACTACTTGTATTACTTCTTTCTGCTGTATTATCGTAACTGATGTTACCTTCTAATTTACCAATATTATTTTTCTGCTCACTTGATATTAAATATAATGCAAAATGTATAACATTAATATTATTTTTCGATTTATCCATGCATAACTGAACCAAATCTTTCGTTACTTTGGCAATTTTATGTGATATATCCTGCATACTATTCATATCAGATCCATTGAGTGTCTTATTCGAGGAATATTCTTCACTAGCTAAAAATTGATATCCAATATTTAGTACAAAATAAATCCAAAGTTTCACTGATTGTCCTAAACTTAGTACCATATCCCTATTATCTAAAGATTTATATTTAGTTTCTTTATTTCTTGTATTAAAATTTCTATTATTATCATTCTTCATAAAATCTGTATCTACAAGAAAGTCAGAAGAATTCAATATCTGTTTTATACGTTCAGATAATATAATGAAAACTGACCATAAGTCCCCAATAGAGAATAAGCATTTGATAGATTGAACTATTAGCTGTTTAGATATCAAGTACTCAGACCATTTCTTGTAAATATTAACAGATATTGGATGATCTAATCCATAATATAACCCAGATATATACAAAGCATCCAAATAAAATCCATAACTTAAATACATTTCGATAGACTTGTTAGCATTTCCATTAAGTACAGATAAGATACAGTATTCATGAATATTTAGTAAACTATCATTTGGATAGTTTAGGGTAGAACATTTCTGTAGTGAATCTCCTTCATTAATATACTCCAAATTTTGTTTTTGTATTGTTTCAATATTTTTAATTAAATTGTTTATTATATGGCTCATGATTATAGAACTTAAACCTTTATTTGATATCAATGAATTAACTAAATGCAAAAATAAAGGAGATATAAGAAAATCTTGTGATGATATATCCTGGCATTTATTCTTACCATCTTTAAAAGATTCACTTTTATTATGTATATTTAGTGACCTATTTGTTATATTGTATAATATTGAAGTATTTGCACTCAAAATATTAAGCAATTGAGTTGTATGATCTATTGTATATCTAGGAAAATATTTTATTGGCATTAATTTGAAATATTTTGGGATTCTTCTTATTTGATAAAAATTTTTGTGAATATCTTGTATTTTTTCACCTAAACAATGTAGAAACAAAATATCATTTGAGAATTTCTCAGAATACTCAAATAATATAATATCCATAATTGAAATTGGTAATTTTAAAGTTGAATGATCTATATATGAAAAATTTGTACATAAAGTACAATTTGAGGATAATGAACTTTGATTATCAGTTAAAATAGAAGGTATTTCTAATGATAATAAATTTGAAATATTTGGTAATTCCTGGCTCTGTATAAATTCATTGAAGAAGAAGTCTAATAATTTATTTCTGTTTATTCCATTCATTACTTCAATTTTAGCTGCCCAAAGATAAATTAGACTTGAAAATGATTCAATCAAACTTTGTTGGTATATTGTAGCAGAAGCAAGATATATCAAAGACTTGCAACCATCTAACCAAGCTTTCCTATTAAGAGATGACATTGAGTTATTCAACAAATCTGTGAAAAACTCAATGCTAGACTTAATGTTATTTATATTTGAATTATTAACTGAAGAACAAGTTTTATCTAGAAATGTACTGTTTTTGAAATTTGATTCCACTATACTTAGATCTCTTAATATATTTTGAATATATGCACTATTATTTTGTAAATCTTCATTAATAAGTTTTTTACTTTTATTATCTTTCTTTATTAAATTTTTTTTAGTACTCTCTATACATTTATGAAAATCTACTTGATATAGGCATTGCTCCTGTCCACCAATTAACAATTTTAGATTTTTATTGGAGTTTTTAATATTTCCAATAGTGTGTGTTAAATCTCTATAAAAATTTATACAAGTACTATGGCCTTGTTTATTTGTAAGACTATACAAGTTATGAGATATATATGAACAAGATTTTAATATTTCAACTTTTAATTTTTCCATTTGAATACCTATATTTTCCAAATTATTTCCATGTAAGGTATTTAATGAGATACTGAAAATAGTAATAAAACCATCCATTGTACTTGTAACAACATAGATATTCTCTAGATTATCAATAGATGTGATTCCAGTACAAGGGCTTTTAAAAAGTTTGTCAAAAGTACATGAAGTATTGGATTTTAATCTGGAATCACAAATTAAAAACTCACTTGATTTATATTGAATATCACTTTGAGATTGATAAGAAGAATTTATACTATCAAAATCACTTATATTATTATCTATTCTTCGTATACTTCTATTATGTTCCTTATTTCCTTCCATATTTCTAGTAATAAATGATATACTTCCATCTCTTGTAACTATTGCAAATATACCTAAATTTAATCCTTTACAGGATTGTGTTATTATACAATAAGCAGGAGTACTAGTTAAGCTAACTGTAATACACTTTCTAGGTATAAGCTGAACTTTACTATTACAGTAATCTAATTTCACTTCGTCTTGCTTAGAAATATCTGATATATCAAATTTACAAATATAACTGCCATGGTTTCCATTTAAATCAAAATATGATTCTGAATATAAATTTATAAGTTTTAGTGGATAATTTGAGTGTATCCAAATTGAGTTTTCATTGGAATTTACATGGTCATACTTTGAGTATGATTTTATTGGAAATATATCTATATTTGAGTTTATAATTCCATTTCTATCAATAAAACTGCATTCAAAACTCGTTTCATTATTTAAATTTGCTAAAAAATAGTTACCTTTATCTCCAAATATGAGTATATAATGAAAATACTCTTGATCTCTAAATAGCCTTGAAAAGTAAGATTGATCAGTTACTGGTGAATCACTCTGGCCATTTCCATATTTATCACTCGTATATATACTTAATTCATTATTCACATCATTCTTGTTTGAATCTTTGCTAGATATATCAAATTGAGGTATTATTTTCCAATATATATCCTTTATAGAGCCACTGAAACTAAATTTACTAGATAACATCAAGACTGAATGTCTGTCTGTATTGTTTGGATCTACATATACTAAACCAAAATTCCCATCTTTTAGCCCAAATAAAGAATACTCAGAATATTTTGGATGATTTATAAAAAATTCTAATTGTTTTTGGTTTATTTTAGATGAATATTTGGATTTTAAATCTTTGAATAAAGTCAAGGTTCTAATTTTAATGAAATTGTTTTCAGATATATCATTTATAACCACTTTGTCAGTACTTAAATTGGACTTATCAAGAGAATCCATAATAAAGATCTTTCCATCACCAGTAGTTAAATATATTAAATGAGGAAAATCCACAGGTGATGTTATTGAAGCTATCCAAGCCCCGAATGTAGAGAACCTATGTTCTATAATCCAATTATCCAAACTAACAATTACTATATTCCTATCCATTAATATGCAAAATAAAAAGTACTTATTTTTATTTGTATAGTATTCAATGTAAAAAACTGCATTATATGATATATTTAATTTTTTTTCAATTTTATGCAGGTTTAAATTATAATGTAGTAAATCACCTTGACAAGTACCAATAATTAATAGATTTGAGCTAGAACTTAATTTCTTATTATTATTGCAATTATTCTCTATCCTCGGATCAAATATTACGCTTGTCCAACCTCTGTCATATCCACTTCTACTACTTTTTTTGCTCAAATCATCTGATTTTTTAACTTTTTTTGGAATATCTGAATATCTTTTTGGAGATAGTTCATCCATTATATCCCAAACTGTGGTTGTATTATCAATACCAGATGTAGCCATTAAACATGAATAAGAATTTATAGACAATATATTTGATGACAGTGTGAATTTTTCAGATGTAAGAGGTAATGCAGAATCAGCTGTAACTTTTGATATCTGATCATGTATAGGTTCTTCCATGCTATTATATTTTAAACAAAATTCTTTATTCTCTTCACTAACTCCATATATAAAAGAAATACAAGTTACTTTATTACCAATAGTTGAGTGATAACCGAAATCTTTCAAAATATTTGAATTATAAACATCAATCATTAAAACTGAACCGTTTAAATAACCAATAGCTATAATTACTTTATTATCAAACAAACACTTATCTATCTGCTTCATTACAGTAATTGAAGATTCTAATGGACAATAATCACAAATTAATGATTCTATTTGTTTTTTATACTTCTTACTATTTAATATACTCAAATATTCAAAAGATATTATTCTGCCTTTTTCATCACCTGTTATAACTAAATTATCTGCTATCAAAACTGTATTACAATTATATTTATGACTATTATTCCAAACAAGTAATTCACAACTTAAATTCAAACTTTTGTCCTCATCATATTCAATATTCCATAATCTTGTTACCTTGTCATTATGGCTAGCACACAAAAGCATTGAACTTGTCATATGAGTTGCAGGATATTTGTCACTATCTTCATCACTAATAATCTTATTCATATCTTGATAGCATTTATTATTAGATATCGAGCTCTTCTTTAAATTATGTTCATATCTCTTTTTTTCAATAATATAAACTGCATTAGGTCTACTTTTTAATCCACAGGATATAGATCCATAATAATAGTTTTTAATATTTCCAACTATTATACTATTTTTTGTGCAAAAAGAATACCATCCAGACTTTGAATCTAAGCATATTGAGTGATAATTGAACCAGTTTGGAGAAGGGGGTATTAATATTTTCCCTAAGTTTGTCATCTATATAAAGAGATTACAATCAAATATCATCAATATGAGAATTAGTTCTCTTATCTCAAAATTCCAAACCCATATACATTAGAAATATGAACACTGATTCAATTAATAGTATTGTATGTTTCTATTAATGATAAATCTTAAATTCTTGTGCTTAATATTCGTCTCTAAAATGAAACCAGTACCGTACTAGACAACTCTTTATACGAATTCTGTTATCTTTCTAATATATCCCCAAAATATCAAATTTATATTTTTGCAAAAGTGGAAATATAATATGTCTCCAATATAATAGTCTACACTTCCAAAGTAATAAATATATTTCTATAATACAAATTTTATAGTACAAAACCTTTTTGTCTAAAAGAAAACAAAATATAGGGATTTTCAATTTATTAGAGAACAAATTTAGGAAAAAAAAATTCTTGTTTATAATAGTAAAATAACAATGGTAACCGCTAATCAGTTATATAAGGTAGCTGATTCCTGTTGTTAAGCAGGACTAACTTTTTATTACTTATAATGTGTTACCTTATTATTAATAAATATGGACTTACATAAAAAGTGGATCCTTGGACCAATGGTCAATTTTACGAATCTTCCTTTCAGATTAACATGCCTTGATTATGGAGCTGGTAAGTATTCTTGAATAATAGTATATTTGAATATTATAATTCATAACAATTATATACTTAGCTTCAACTTATTAATAAATAAATATAAATAATTTGGAAATTGTTTTAATGATTTGTGATATATTAATCTGATATCTTTCCCAATATATAAATTTGTCAGTTTTATATTTGCTCATTTTTTTCTATAGATATAGTATTTACTGAGGAAATAATGGATTTTAATATATTTAAGACAAATAGGATATTTAATGAGAAATCTGGAGTATATGGTAAGAAAATAAACAAAATATTCTTCTAATTAAGTTTATTAAATAGGGATTATAAAAAAAAATATATTCATATACTGATACTTTATTATAATGTAGAATATACTGACGATAGAAATTCTGTAATATTCTCTACAAATCAAAGTGAGAATGGAAAGGTTATTTTTCAAATAGGTACATTTTGTTCTGTAAATGCACTAAAAGCTTGCGAACATATTATTAACGATTTTCGTACCTTTGATATTAATATGGGTTGCCCAAAATCATATAATATACGTCGTGGTATGGGATCTGCTTTGCTTCTGAAGCCTGAAGTAGCTGAAGATATACTTAAATGTTTGAATAGAAATCTTCCTAAATGTTCCATAACTTGTAAGATCAGATTACTCGATGACTTTAAAAAGGTAAGGTTTAGTATATTATTTATTAAATGAAGTAGATTATGTAGATTTAAAAAAAAAAAAAAAAAAGATAACTTCATAGATTTTATCTTCTTATATTTTTAATTTTTTAATTCTCACCTTTTTATATTTTAGACTTTAGACTTTATTAGATTATGCTCCAATTGTAATATTTCAGGAATTACAGTACATGCTCGTACTCCAAAAGAAAAATACGATGTATTTCCACACTGGGATATATTTCCACTAATTAAAAGTGAGCTTTCATCTTGCATACCAGTAATTGCAAATGGTGATTTTTCTTCTGCTAGCTTAATTAATAATTTCGAAACTAAATTTCCAAATGCTGTTGATTCCTTTATGTCATCAAGATCTGCTAGGCATGATCCATCCATCTTTTTACAAAAGTTAGAGTGGAAACAGAGGGCACAAGGATCAATTGACGATATGAAGATAGATATAATTACTGATAAATATGACTGTATTAAAAAATTTTTAAAATATGCTATACTTACAAATTTACCATTTAAATCTACTAAAAATATTATAGCTTATATGAAACCTGTCCGTTATCATGGTAATACTTTAAATAAAATAAATGGTGCAAATTCTAATCATAAACTATTGGATTTATTTAATAATTTTAACCAATAAAATTAGAATTTTTTTATTGATTAAATCTAATATATTGTTTGCACGACCAAAAACCTCTGTACACACATACCGCCCTTTATCCAATACCCGTTATATGGCGCCTATATTTTTTATTTTATTTGACTAGTTAGTAAATTTTGACTTTAGATATATTGGGAATAAAAGATCAAAGCCCTAAAAGTAAGTAAACATATGGACTAATATTATGATATTTTACAACTTTATATTTTTTAATTATATTGGTATATATAAATATATGAATTGTTAATTATGAGTAAGCGTACTGAAGATTTGCCTATATTCCAACATAAATACCAAATTATTTCTACTATAAAGGAAAATGATGTTGTAATAATTACTGGGGAGACAGGAAGTGGAAAAACTACGCAAATTCCCATTTTTTTACATGAATCTGGATTTACAAATAACAGGAAAACTATTGCAATAACACAGCCAAGACGTATTGCTGCTATATCACTAGCAAAACACGTCTCAGCACTATTGAATTCTAAAATTGGTCATATTGTTGGATATTCGGTAAGATTTAGAAGTGCAGTGTCTTATAATACAAGGATTAAATTTTTAACTGATGGGATGTTAATTAGAGAATGTATAACTAGAAATACAACATTCGATAATTACTCAGTTGTTATTATTGATGAAGCTCATGAAAGATCTATTAGAACTGACTTTTTACTTGGTATATTGCATAATGCACTATTAGTAAATAAAAAAGTTAAGATAATTATTATGTCTGCAACTTTTCAATATGAGGATTTTGTAAACTTTTTTAATAAACAAAGTTCAGATACTAAAAATTTTAAGATAAAGTGCTATAATATTCCAGGACGTCAGTATCCAGTAAAAATTTATTATTTACCTGAACCTGAAATTGACTATATTGATGCTACATTAATAACTATTTTAACAATTCATTTTACCAAACCCAAGGGAGATATTTTAGTATTTCTACCAGGTCAAGATGATATCCTACATTTATATGATACTCTAACTGAAAAATCGGATCAAATTAATGAATTTTTAAAACTTAATGAGCACGTAGATGTATATATTGGTAGTCAACAATCAAAAACACCCCAAATACTGAGAATGTATATCCAATGTTTATATTCAGCTATGACATCTGAAGAACAGTCAAGAGTATTTGATAAAATACCAGATAATCACCGAAAAATTATATTGGCAACAAATATAGCTGAAACATCAGTTACACTACCAAATATAACTTATGTAATAGACTCAGGACTAGAAAAACAAAAATATCATTTTGCAGAAACTGGATTAGATGCTCTAGTTGTTCAAGAAATATCAAAAACAGCAGCAATACAAAGAGCTGGTAGAGCTGGTAGAGTAAAACCAGGTGAAGTTTATAGAATGTATACTGTTGAAGGATATAAGCAAATGAAGATATCTCCAATACCTGATATACTGAGAACTAGCTTATCTGAAACTATTCTTGAACTTTTGTCAATATTAGAATTAAATTTTGAAGATGCTGATAGGGAAAAACCAAGTATTACTGGCTTAAACTATAATATAGCAAATAAAATTTTCAACTTTCCTTTTGTTAGTCCCCCAAGAAAAGAATCTATTATGATGTCCTTACAATATTTATATAGATTAGGGGCTTTAGATAGATCTGGAGCTATTAATGAGTTAGGATATAAATTGGCAATTCTACCACTACCCCCTATATTAGGAAAGCTACTATATGATAGTATCTCACTATATTGTACTTCTGAAATTCTTTCTTTAATTGCTATGCTATCATCAGAGTGTCATATTGAGTTTAATATAAATTCTACAAAGAAAAGTACCAAGAATAAAAATAGTAAGAAATACTCTTCAAATATTAAAATTGTCATGTCATTATATGGTGATCATATTGGATTAATTGAATTATATAATCAATGGATATCTAAGGGCAATATAAATGTGAGTGGAGATTTTCATAAATCAGGTTTCAATAAATTTGCTTATAATTTAACTAAAGATCAAAAGTCATTATGTAATGATTTAGGTATTTCTAACACATCCCTTATTCGTGCATATTATATTAGAAGCCAATTAGCTGATTTGGTTAGATCTGTATTTGGTGTTAATAGTATTAGTAGCTGTTTAATAACAAAAAATATAAATGATCATGAAAGTAATGTTGAATCTGACATATGGTTACCAGTACTTAAGTGCATAACAAAAGGACTTTGGATGCAGAGTGCTCGCCTTGATAATTCAGGTAAACAATATATAACTGAGTTAAATAAACAAACTGTAAGTATACACCCATCTAGTAGTGTACAATTTATGAAAAATAAACCTCAATGGGTTATTTTCTCTGAACTAATATACACAAGGAAGATGTATATTAGATGTATATCTCCAATAAATGCTAAATGGTTGTCAGAATTATGTCCAAATTGGTTTGTGAATACAAACACATAAGATAATTATATAGAATATTAAATAATAAAATAAATATTTTAAGATATATTTAGATCAAATATAAACTTAAATGTTAAATATTTCATATTTTTAATGTTAATATATCATGAAGATATAGGTACACATTCACAGTCGTTCGATATAAGAACTTTAACTCTATGACTTTTTTCTTATATGTAAATTTTTTTTTCAGTATAATCTTGGTTTATAAGTATTCTAAAACTCAATAAGTAATCAATAGGGTATACTTGGTGAATATTATCTTATGAATTTAGTTATCTATTAAGTGTATAAGAGCTTATATTTTGAATTATTTTGGGTTAGTTTTTTTTTTGAATATTTACATTTAATCGTTCAACTATTAAAGTTTAAGTGCTTTTTTCCAAAATTATTATATTGAATATATATTCTTAAGTATCAAACTTAAAAAGTCATGTAATATATCTTAAGGTTTTCCTACAAGATTGAAACTATATATTTAAAATTAAGATTGAATTTATATCAAATGATTTTAGCTTTCTATATTTCCTATGAAATTTTAAATAGAATATATTTTATTAATAAGATGTAATTTTTCATATACATGAAATAAATTCTTGATAATATATTGGCATAATAATATTAAATTATATATAATAAGTACTTAGATATCTATTTGAATTATATAATGATATATTTTAATGTAAAAATATGTAGTGTAATGACGTATAAATGTAAACTTTTATTATACTTAGTATCTTAAATATTATACTTTCAATGTTTTTAAAACATAAACCTGTTAGTTTTCTTCTTTAGTGATATTAGCAAAATCTTGATATGAAAGAATTTTTTTAGTTAATAATGAGTACTTTGTACTATTAGTAATATTAACTATAAGGTAGTTTTATCAATTTTAAAGAATTCTAATAAATATATATTAATTACTCTAGGATTAGATTATTTTGAAGCTTGTAATAAAGCATTAGCAAATCTTTAGAGCTTAGTAAGAGAATACTCTCATAAAAATAACATTTAACTTTTTTAAAATTTTAATAAATTGATTCTTTTTTACTTTAAATAACGTATATTATATAACATTTTTTATCCTTAGAAGCTATGACGATAAAGTACCATTTATATATAGTTAAATTTTAGACTTACTAAAAGTATTACAATAATATATATTAAACTTTATAAATATATGAAAATTATAGCTAGACTTTTTTATCAAGTAAACTTTTTATATTAAAAAAATTCCATTTACAATTTTGTATATAAGTAATTTATTTAGGTCTATATTACATAAAGTACTTTTAATATCTGCATATATTTTATATAATAATATAAATATTTTTTTGGATCTGAAAAGTTATTGAATCTATATTTTAAGAACCAAGAGAAAGATAAAAACTTTTAATCAAGTATATTTCATTTTTAAAAGAATATTTTTATTGCTAAAATATACTAATTTTACTATCTAACACAGTCACTCTTTAAGAGTAATTATTAATACTAAAAGATAAATATTATTTTATAATGCAATAGTATAAAATAGTATTTATACTTGTAATTATATTATGTTAATTCATCTGATCATAGTTATTGAAATCTTTTTGAATTAATCATATATATACTATGGTCAGATTTTGAAATAAAATGAATTACACCATAAATTTTTTTATTAAATAATTAATATATTTCACAATTTATTAATTGAATCTTTTCGAATTTAGTGAAATATTAAATTCATTATACTCTATTTAATTATAAGATACTTTTAATTAATGAATCATTTAAAGTATAAGATAAATATAAAAATGGTATAATATATTTTACTTAAAAGTATTAATAAAAGTTAATTATCATTAATAAAGTAAAGTAATATATATAATATATTATTTATTTCTAGATTAAACTTTTGAATCAATAAATATATTTTATTACTGCTTAAAATTGCTTTAAAAATATTTGATATTCTGAAATTGAGATTCTAAATATCTAAATAATTATTTTTATTTATTGTAATTTCTTAGCTAATAATCTAATATAAATAATTACTAAAAGTTATAAATATTGTGATTTATCAAATAAATTGGATAATTTATAATTTAGATTATATTCGAAGAAGCTTTTAATATAATCAAAAGCTAGGTTTATAACTAATTACAAATAAAATTACAATTTACTAATTAGAATACTTGGACATACTCATTTAAATTTTTTATTAAATACTTAGATATTATTCTAAAACGTTGGATTTTTTATATCATTTAACATGTATAAAATATTTAACTGTCATAATTTGTATTTAGAAAATAGTCACAACTTTTTAATAAATATACTTTTAGAAGTAGATATCTGAGTATTAACAAAGTATATTAACATTCTTTTATATTAAACTGAAATATTGGATGTTTTAATAAACATTTAGATAAAAATAATATAATACTAAAGCATAGATATAATAATTCTCCATAAATATTTTTATTAATTATAATTAACAATTGACAAACTTATATAGAAGTAAAATTATTTCATCTTAGAAAGTGTTAATAAATTTAAGAATATTAATATTATTCAGTAAGTAGCTAAAAAACTTCAGATATGTTATAGTATTTTACAACTATATAACTTCATTGAATTTCATAAAACAAATCCTCTTGCGAAGAATTTACAATATTTTTTATTGAATATTTAAAGTAAGATAATTATCTATATTTAAATATATATTGGAAGTCTTTAGTTTCATGCAATATTTTATTTAGTTAGATACTATATAAAAATTCCTTAAAATACACTTATAAAACTTTTACTCTAGAAAATACTATAATATTTTAGTAATAAACTAATAAATGGAAAGTTAAATTGATATAGTTATGATAGTTTAAATAATAATTTGAACATTTAGTTGTAGACAAAAATTATTCTTTTGATTTATTAAGAAAGGCTTTATAGTAGTATAAAGGAAAGCTTAATTAAAATATATATAATTAATGTCTATTTCTATTCTATCAACCCTAAAATAGGTCTATTTTCACTAATAATTATGCTTCTGATAAAAAGTAAATTTAAAATTTTAATATAAATTAATTTATTTCTATCAAATAGCAATTTTTGATGTATACATTGTATATGTATAATATATTTATACTGTTCAAGTTTGATTATTTAAAACCACATTCTTAATTGTTTCACATCCCCCTGTGCAATAGATTTATTATAAAGAAATCCATATTTTTCAATTGCTGAGAAAAAAATAGAAATAAATATATATTACTAATAAAATTACTGTATTAGACTTAAATTATACAGCTGTCCTCTTCTAGTTTCCTATATAAGCATTGTAATAAAATATTGTAATATTTAGATTAAGTACTTTCATTTTCCATGTATTTTTGAAGATAAAAAAGTAAAATGAACTGTTGCAGTGTATAATTAAAAGCAAATACCTTGATTTAGATTTTGAATTACCGATAAAATTAAATTTGAAATAAATAACTCAATTTTAGGTTATTTTTATTTTATTTTCTTTAAATATTTAAGAAACCATTTATTTACAATAGTTTATAATCTCCTGTTTATTGAATATAAGAACCATTTGTAAATAACTTTACCAAAAAAATTATATGTACTATATAACTAATTTATTATTTTTATTATAGGAATATATTGCTATTATCATCTTAAGAGTTCAGCCCTAATTTTTTATTTTTTATAAACTTACTTGGATCATTTGGAAGTGATATTGTTGGATTTTCCTTTGTAACACGTACTAATCCAATATTTAAACAACATGTACAAATATATTTTTCAAGATTGCGTGCCATATATATTAGGTCAGGGTATATAATATTATCATTATGAGTTATATTTATAAGGTGTATCAATGAATGAGCATCTGCTGCAGTTATTACATGACAGTAGACATTTGTTCTTCTACATGCAAAAATTAGAATAATAAGAGCATAAAATATTAATGACCCTTCTGTTATATGGTCCATTGTAATTCTGATTATATCCTTCAATACAATTGGATCATTAATTACATAATCTTCCATTGTAATCATAACAGTTGCTAAAATGGCTAACAAACATTCCAATAGAAAAGAATCACTACTTGCTTTTAACCTTTGTAGTGTCAAATCAACTAATCCCAAATTACAATACTCTTTACATGTCTCTATATTTGACTTTATTAAAAATCTTAGTGCTGCAAAACCCCAACCTTCTGTGTACTCATCCAATTTTTGAGTCCTTAAATAATTTATTATCTGATGTCCAATATTTGAATCAACCCATTGCTAAAATAAATATAGAAAGTAAATTTATTTTTAATTTAACAAAATATCAATAAGAGTACAAGTATTATTGTTTTGATTTTATTAATGAAAAAAAGCAGATATTTAAGTATTTTAAAAGAAATTCAATTGATTAAAATTACAAGTAAAAAGAAATATCTTTAACAAAAACTTTCCTTTTAATACCTGTAAGATTCATAATGAATTCTTTTTTTAATATTACTTACCTCAGCTACTCGTACTGAATCCGAAGAAGATACAAATATAAAACGCCAAATTGCACAATATAGTGCAGAATTAACATCTCCCTCCCACTTTTCTGTTCTTATAATTTGTAGTATATCCAAGAATTGTGGTAATGTCTATATAATAAAAAAAATTAAATAAGTTATTTTGCTAATGACTTTTTTATTTATTACATATCTTAATATTCATATTATTTTTTTTCATAAATATATTTAAAAGTATTTCAATTTAGTATCTTACCTGCGAAACAATATCATAAGAAAAACCATCATTAAAAGTCAGATGAGTTAGTATGTAAATAACATGTATTATAATTTCTGGACAACTATTATGATGTTGAAGAATCTTAGAAAGTATTTCTGGTGCTCCTGCATCATATAATGTCTGTCTTAAAGTTGTATGGCCATCAAGAGGATCTTGAAGCTCAACAATTGAAATTAATCTAGCTAATAAGCAAATTGTGTCAATATTTGAACGAATAGGTTTTAGCATTGATATTAGCCATACTGAATGTAGTTCCATTGGTTTTGGACCATTTAATACCCATGATGAAATCTTATTTGTACCATCACCTAATAAAATATCTTTATCTGCAGTCCCAGGTAGTGTAAAAAGATGATTAACTAAAATTCCTGATCTCGAGAATATTAAAGAGCTTGAGTTTTTATCATAGGTATCAACTACTGACTCAAAAGATTTGACAGAATCCTTTAATGAAGACAAACAGCAACCCATAACATTAATCTAAAGCTTTTAATGCGTTTGTACTTGGTTTAATTGTCATATATTTGCATATATCTGGAGGAAATTTTAAAAAAAGGCAAAATGTCACGATATAACCACATGTATACCCACAATCAGCCGCCAATTTAAAGTGCCAAATAATTTCGCATTTTTAGTAACGAGCTCTTTATAGGTAATAAATAAGAAAGTTAAGGACTTTTAATTTCAACCATATGAAACACAGAAATTTCTTTCAGGTATTTAAATGCATATTTTCACTATGTACTTTAATATGGTTCTGAGTAGAACCCCTAAAAAGGGTCAAGTTGGAATTTTTGTTAATATTTGTTCGTATTTGAGAATATTGAGAAATAGTATATACTTAGAGAGTCTCAGAAATTAGTTTAGTAATATTAGAAGCTTTATATTTCTTAATTTTGAATAGAATTTGGGATAACATGGCTATACTAATTAAACAAGTTTTATTCTTTACATATTTAGCTATACTGAGTAATGATTACATAGAGATGACATTAGCATATTTACATATTGGAAACATTCAATTTGACAAATCAAAATTGGATCCTATTATTGATGATGAAAATGGAATACCTTTATTTACATCACATGAATGCTTTAATGTAATAGGAAATCAGATTAAAAGCTTTAAGCAATTCATGTGGGATAGAAAAGATCTTTTAGATACAATAATGACACCACCCGTATCTCCATTTCGAAATGATATAAATAATTTAAATAATAATACTCGTTATTTTAAGGTTTTAATGTTACAATCTAAGTCTGAGACTTATAAAGAATTACTGGGAATTTTTATTACTCTTCAAAATATCTGTAAATATGCATTTAATATTAAGAACACATTATTATATAAGGAACTAGTTGAAGTATTAGTTAGCAAACTAACTGATGATATAAATTATTTAAAAAAAAAGGAGGATAAAATCAATCACATTCTTAATAGTCACTTATTTAGTGATTCAGAGAAGTTATTTAGGGAAGATCTTTATAAATCTAGGGGTGAAAAAAAAGTAAAGAACATTGCTGTTGAGTTATTGAAACATATTTCAAAATTATGGGAATCATCAAACTTTTAAATGAATTACTTAAATTACAATTATTACAATTTATCAGAAGATATGTAAAGGAAACATATTTATTATCTCTTAATAATTATTGATCAATATAAATTAATATTAACAAATATACTGAAGTGGTATGTATTATATATTTTTTATTTGATAATTATAATAAATTTGACTGAAAAGATAATAGTCAGGTTTTATATAAACTTCTATTACTTATGAGTATACAAAAATTAATAATAGTTATTTTTATTTTAAGTCTAATTTGGAATAAGTCAATATATATTTTTGATACTAAGGATCTATTTAATAAAGTATATATCAAACTTAAAATATATGTCATTATCAGTTTTTAATTATATTCAATTAAGTGGTTTTTGTAAATACTACTTTCTATCTACATTCAATTTTGAAATTTACTAATATCTACATAATTTATATAATTTCAATATGATAATATATTATTATTAAGTTATCTAAATTATGACTATCACTTCTTTACATGTTTAAGTTATAAATGTTATATATTAATAAGCAACCAACAAGTTCAAGTATGTGGTTTTTCGTGAAAATAAGAATGGTAAATATTATTCGTTAAGTCTTAAAATTTATAAATTTATTTATCTATAACCCAAGTATGAATTTATTTTATTTTAAATAAGGTTTTATATTAAATTACTTTTGTATTATCTAATACTTCAAAATATTAGTGAATGTTAAGCTTAAATGTCACAATTTACTTTTAAAATGAAGAGAATCAAAATGATGAGAGTGTGTTTTTTTTTATATCCTTATATATGCAATATTTAGTGTTGCCTAAGATTATATTTATTATTTTATGTAATTGTCTAAAGTTATTGTATTGTACTTTAATATTTTTAGATTTGAATATTATTCTACTTAGAATTATCCTTGAATAGGTCTCTAAATATAAATTTAGCGCCTATACGTTTTTTGGTGAGGTATCCGGTATACTATAATTAAAAGATGCATTTTAGCGGGTAAATTCCTGTGGGTTATTTTATAAAATAATTGGCTAATTAAGAAAGTTTATATTTTCTACTTTATTTATAAAGATCAGTAGTCATATCTAAAGATTTACTAATATATTAACAGTATACTAATTTACTAGAGATATTTTTATTATACTGGTGGTGTTGAGTACATGAAAGTAAATTTTTGAGTAAAGTTATTGAAATCTATTGTTATATACTGGCTATATAAATGCTTAAAGATCATAATTAATTATGTTACATGATATTCTATTGGCTTTAACAGGATATGAAGGTAATGCAATTGATATACAGCCTTGTGAATTTAGTTACAATGGAATTGCACTATATAGTTACCGTTATAAAATGACTCTGAAAAAATACCTTAATGAACATTTGACAACAACAGAAATTTCATTAATAGAGAGGATTTTACTTATTGCTAGTGATATATATTCTATTAATAGATTTTTGGAAATTACACAAAATTGCATATATATAGATAGTAGTCATATAAATATTCATCAAGACAATTACAATAAAAACAAATCAATTATAAGAAGACGACTCGTAAAAATAAATCCAGTAGGTCTATATGTTCAAGGAATTTCTAAATGTATTCAACAATATATGCTAAAATATTTAAATTGTATTAGTCAATTAGAACGGGAAATTTTCTTGTCACCAAATTTACCATTATCTTATATATTATCATATCTGGCAAGGCCATCACGTTTAATAGCTATAATTATGAATTTTATAGATCAATGGTATAACTTGTGTTTAGTAAGTAGGCCTGATGATACAAATAGTCCATTTTCATTTTCTTCAATTTCATCATCTAAATTATCAGTAACATATAATTCATGTAATTTGTATATTAGTGTTCCTATGGGTAGTATTTTGGATATTTTATATGAGGGAAGTTGTAGTGGTGATCAATTAGAGGAAAATGTCTACAGAAATTTTTTACTAGTTTGTAGTAGGGTATTTTGTTATCAAGTTGTAAATTGGATAACCTTAGGCCAATTGGTAGACCCTTTTGAAGAATTCTTTATAGGTAGATTTTCTATCCCTAATATAGGTGAATCATTTGAATGTATAACTACTCAAGATAACAATTCTAATCATGAAATAAATAATTTAATGAATTCTACTTTGGAAGGTATTTATATGCAAGATATATATCCATCATTTTATCTTCCTAATGACAGGTATGTCTCTTATATTTGTAATTTATAATAGTGAGTTATTAAATTTTATCTTAGTTGTATTGAATTATATAGCGAATTTTCAAATGAGTTAGAGAATGAAGCAGATATTATTCATGGTGCAAAATTTGAATGGGAAGGCCTCTTTTATATTAGGCATGAATCATTAACTAAAAAATTTTTGAAACCGAAGCTATTATTAAAGATTTTTGGTACTGGAAAGATTGTAAGTTGATACTGATGTAGATGAAATAAACTATAATTAATATTCTTTTTCAGATTCGCTCCTTGATAAAAAGTCGATATTTTACAAGGAATAAAGAAGAATTTACAGATAAAAATCAGTTAATAGAAAATCTTGTAGATGACTTAAATTCATCTTTCCCTCATATTCAGGATAATATTGAAAACACTATTGAGAAATATAGAGAATATACATCTTCTTTGTTATATCAGTCTGTAATGAACGTAGAAGGTAATATTTCAAAGGATATAAACTCTCCCATTTCAATTTCTTTAATTGAATACTACAAAATAATTAGAGACAAATATTTATTAGGAAATGAGGACTTATATGTTTTATTAAGTGATGGAATTTATGAAAAATTAGGGCAATGGTTTTTATCTGAACTTAGTCCAAGAGAACAAGAAGAATGGATTGAAACCATCTGGAGGAAATCTGTTCTGAATATAAATGATAAAGATAACATTTCAGATATAAATATAATGATAACATGTGATACATTTGATCTTTTTAGTTGCAATGATAGTATAGAAAATACTATTGATAAGGAAATTGAATGTATTAATTGCCTCTATACAGATTTACCATCCATTATTTTATTAGATAATAAGTTGAAACTAGAATCAAATGTTCCAAATAATTCACCAATAAATAAATTACTTAATAAATCAAAAGAAATTGTTTGTGAAGTTAATGAATTGTCACAAGGACAAGATGAAAAATTAAGTTTAAATTTAAATAATGGGAGTTCAAATAATAAAATTTTGTATAAACCCACAAATATTTATACTTCAATCTGCTCAACAAAGTGGCCAGTAAGAATAATTGATGGTTTTAATCATTCATTGGAATGCATATCATCTTTAGATGTACCAGTATCCTTGATATTTACTCCAAACTCAAAAGTTTTTAACTTTTCAGATTTACAGTGTAATTCAAATAAGATAGACAGTGAGTTTCTAAAATTTACATGGTTTATTAAGATCAATATTGAAGAAAATATTTTGGAATTCACTATAAAGGCATATTGGTATACTAAAAATAATCTAAAGGATATTTTAAATAATAATAGTAATGAAGTTATTTTAAAATCTAGTAAGTTTGTATCTAGCATACCATATTGCTCTCCAAAAGAAGCTGATGAAAAAGAGGATAAATTGAATTTATATAGAGATTTACTTTTATTCTATAAATTGAGGATTATTTGTAAAAAATCAACATTTTCAATATTTCTAGAGCCTTGTAAGATTCCATCTAAATATAAACATAATATAGTAACATTCATAAATAAACCAACTCAAATTATGTTAATACAGCATTTAAATCTTGGTGTTTGTTTACCTTTAAAAGCATCATCAGTTTTTATACATATAATGAGACATATAAATACTGATAAAGATAAACAGCAGAATTATTTAAAAAAAGAGGAAAAAAAACCTCAAGATTTACAAGATATTAAGGGACCTATAATTTTAAATGATCTTTATAAATTCGAAATAATAAAATGGTACCATATTAGCATTAATAATAATGATATAATTTCAAGTATTTTACAATATATTGATCAACTCTCTTATCTAGCTGATAATAGACCCCTAAATATTTATTATAGTGGTATAAGTTACTATAATCATATATTTCGTATTAGATTAACTCAAAATTTGAAATGGCCCTTGCCTATGTTATTTACAAACAAAAATATGGAAATGTATTATAATATGTTTGATTTCTTATGGTTACTGCATATGACATTTAATTCTTTATTAAGAGTTTGGACTGAATCTTTTAATTTACGATATAGTAATAGAAGGCAAGGAGCTATACTTGAAATATATGGTAAATATTCATATCAATTTGCTAATTGGAATCAACATTGGGATTATATTTTCTATTCAAGATGGATATTACAAAATATAGTTGGAGAGATTTATAGATTTATTCATTCTAGTGTTATCAATCAGTGCTTCGACGATTTTTTAAATAATTTAGAACAAGTAAGAGATTTTGAATTCGTTAGAAATAAACACAATGAACTCATACAAAATTTACTACTAAAATGTGGACTTTTATTACCCTCTATAATTAATCCACTTGGAACTATTCTTGTTCTAACAAACGAGTGGTGTCATAATACTATTATAGAACTCTCAAGATGGAATCATACTTTTGATAGTGATATTCATATTGAATATTCTAATGTAAATAATATACAAATACCTTGGAAATCTGAACAATGGTTTCATTTTATTAATGATACTTATAAATTTATGAAATCGTTTTGCCTTATCTGGAATGATTTATGTTCTGAACTCTCAGTTGTATCTCAAAGTATCCAATACCAACACTTTGCATATTTAATATCCTCATTTAATTATAATCAATGGTCTGTAATTGTACCCTTTTTCAATAATGATGAATCCTCATATTTATATGATAAAATTCAAATGTCTAATTCACTTGAATCAAACTCTGACGAAAGATTATCATGGATCGACGATGATGATGATTTTAATGATGAATATAACTATACAGATGAACATTATAAGCAAGAATGGCAATATAATGAATCTTTACAAAATGAGCAAAATATTTATGAATATAATATTGAAAATGAGAAGTTTCAATATTCTTTAAATAATCACAATAGTTCTACAAATTTAAATACTTTTTCAAATAGAAAATATAATGTGAGTGAATTAGAAAACATAAGTGATATATCAGTATCATCAACACCATTAAAGCTATCTACAAATTTAGATCAGGATTCAATGGATTACCATTTAAATCAAATGTTGGAGACGAGACGACAGCTACAAAGCTTTAGAGGTAGAAAGTAATATTATACTTCATATTTCAAACATATTATATTCTGGTTTTGTGGAGCAATTGAATTAGTCTATAAATTAGTAAATATCTAAATATTAGCTTAACTTTTTTTTTCTTGGTGAAATAAGTTCATAAAATTCCTACAATTATTTATATATCTCCTACAAGTTGTAATAAATAGCTAAACTAGCTTTTTACTTAATAGTCCTATAATGATTGATTATTAATGATATATATGAGAATTTTCTACATAGTAGACATTTTGTACACTCTTGGTATTTTAAATGTAGGATAACCTATTGTAGAAAATTACAAATGTGTGCACACAATTTGCCGCTTTTAACAAGGCGGTTATAGGGGGGTTAGTTACCGAGTTTTGCAAATTTAGTACTCTTAGAAAATCAATTTGCAACTTTCATTCTCCTGAGTTGTCAATACTACTATTATAAAGCTGGTGGTTGCTTTTGAAATTATAAAATAAATATTCCAAACATATAAAGATATAGAATATAGACTAAGATTGGGATAGTGTATTTGTACTAGAAGAAGTTGTTTATAGATTTAATCAATTATAATTCATATAATGAGTGATCGCCGCTACTTTCAGAGTACAAAACGTGGTGAAATCCAAGAATTGAAAGATGAACTACATTCAGCCAATAAGGATAGGAAAAAAGAAGCAGTAAAAAAGGTAATAGCTGCAATGACTATAGGTAAAGATGTATCATCTTTATTTCCAGATGTAGTCAATTGTATGCAAACTGGTTGTATTGAACTAAAAAAATTAGTGTATTTATATGTCATTAATTATGCAAAAGTTCAACCAAAATTGGCTATTTTAGCCGTTAATACATTTTTCAAAGATTCTATGGATCCTAATCCATTAATTAGATCACTTGCAATAAGAACAATGGGGTATATTCGTTTAGAACAAATTACGGAATACTTAGTAGAACCACTTAGAAGATGTTGTAATGATCAAGATCCTTATGTCAGAAAAACAGCTGCAATTTGTATAGCTAAATTATATGATATATCTCCAAGCTTAATGGAAGAACAAGGCTTTTTTTGCTTATTGAAAGAAATGTTAGCTGATCAAAATGCAATGGTTGTAGCTAACACAGTTTCTAGTCTATTAGAAATTCATGAAATGTATACAATTAAAAATAGACCAAGTCCAAAATTTGGATATTATGAAGATAATGAAGAATTAGAAGATCTGGATATAGTTGATCAATCAGCAAAAAATTTATGTCAACTATTACTTAATGAAATTGAAAAAAAACAAATTTTAATAGCATTAAATGAATGTACAGAATGGGGACAAATTTATATTTTAGATATGATATCAGAATGGCAAGTGAACTCTGAAGAAGAAAGTAAATCAATATTAGAAAGAATAACATCAAGATTATCACATGTAAATCCAGCTGTAGTATTAGCAGCAATAAGAGCTGTTTTAAAGCTTATATCTAATATTAATAAGAAGGATGAAATAATTATAAATACAATGAAGAAATTAAAACCTCCATTAATAACATTATTAACAACTTCACTACCAGAAGTTCAATATGTTATATTAAGAAATGTTCAACTTATAGTTCAATTTAATCCATGCTTTTTACAATCAGAATATAGAGTCTTTTATTGTAAATATAATGATCCAATTTATATAAAAATAGAAAAATTAAATATTTTATTTAGATTAGCAAACATACAAGACTCTACTGATTTACTTGCTGAATTAAAGGAATATAGTACAGATACAGATATAGATTTTGCAAGAAATTCAATTAGAGTTATTGGACGTTTAGCTATCAAAATTCAAGAAATATCTAAAGATTGTATTGACTTACTAATTGAATTAATAACTGAAAATTGTCAGGATCATATAATACAAGAGAGTATTATTTCATTTAGAGATATACTTAGATGTTATCCTAACTTATTTAATCAAATTATTTCTTCAATTTGGGATATATCTGAAAGAATTATAGAATATGAATCAAGGGCTGCTTTTGTATGGATAATAGGTGAATTTTATGAATATATTGAAGCTAAATTTAAAGAAAATTCTCTAAATAATTCTCAATCAATTTATATTGAAGATTATCTCCAAAATTTTGTTGATGTATTTCTAGAAGAAAATTTAACTGTTCAATTACAAATAATTACTTGTATTGTTAAATGCTTTTTAAAAAGTCCCCTTAAATATCAACAACTTGTTACAGATATTCTTAAAATAGCTACTACTCAAATAGAAAATCCTGATATAAGAGATAAAGCCTATATTTATTGGCGTTTGTTATCTTCAAATCCTGAAAATACAAGGAGAGTAATATTATCTCATAAACCAACAATTACTACTCAATCTTTTGATCTTGAACCTTATTTATTGAAGGAATTGTTGGGTCAAATTGGATTAACTTCATCTGTATATCATAAAATACCAAGTTTATTTGTTAGTGCTAAAATTACACAATCTATAAAAAATAATATATCTTCTGAAGATATAGATGATTTTGGAGATAATGATTTAAATATAAATAATAACAAAGTAAATTCAAATTTAGAAATTCTCAATTTAGATTCTTGTGAAAATAATAACTCTAAAGAATCAATTACTCAATACCAAGATAGAAATTCTAATCATATTGGAAATAATATAACGGAATTACTAGACTTAGAAACTACTATAAATACACCAATTCAGAAGTCTAATATTAATACAACATCTAATTCAATTAAAGAAAACAATGAAGTTACTAATAATACAGTAGATTTATTATCACTTTGATCATATTGGTAAAATCAAAAATAAAAAATTCAAATTTCTACATCAAATAAATAAATATTTTAAATATATATATATATATTTATCTTAATATATAATGAAATCTAAATTATTAGTATATTTTTAACTTTTCTGAATATAATAAATTTTATATTCAAATAATCATATATTAAAGGTATAGATATATTTTATTTATTATAGATGGCTTAGTTTCTTCTTTTCTCCTTTTTTCTAAAAAATTAGCTATTGCAAATATTATAATTAATTTAATTGGACTTCTATTATCCTTAAATATATTCTTAATTTCTTTATTCTAATATATCTTAACTATGGTAATTTAAATTTGTCTTTATTATTTAAATGGTCTTCTAAACCTAAATTCCTTATAAATTCTTGGATATCAAGATTTGTTATTATTGTTGTATTATTACTATTCTTTCCAATCTTTTTGTGTAAAAATTCAAGAAATTTATCAGCAAATTGTCTATATCCAAGAGCTAAGCTAATCTTTTTTTCATGGGGTAATAGATTAAATAGGTTCATTAAATTATTACTTTCACTGGAGTTATCACCATTAGAATCTACATATTGATCTTCTGCTTTTAAAATCTCTTCAAGAGATATTTCAATATCTTCTATTTTAGAATCCCTAAACTCTTCATCCTCTTCAATATCTATTTTTTTTCTTAATTCTTGATTATCTGACTCGCGAAGAAATCTTAATGAAATATTTTCATAGTCTATATGTTTAATTCTTTCATTATTTTCAAATATTACTTTACATTTATCAGATTTAAAACCTTTAATTTCATCATATTCTAAGTACCAAATTCTTCTTCCTTTAGAATCTCTCTCAATATTATCATTAAAGCATACTTTACAAGGCCACCAAAATACATCTTCATCAACATCATCCTCATTGCCACTTGATTTATTAGATTCAATACTTATAATCCATCTAACGAATAATTTTTCACCAATTGAAACTTTAGCAGATGTCCATAATAATGCAATATCACAAGCATCTCTAATACTCAGAGTTTCATTATTTTTATTTCCATCTTCTAATTTCTGTATCTTAAGTCCAGAATTTGAATTATTGTCATCTATTATATCATTTAATCTTTTCATTATTTATTAGTAATATAATTTCAACCTTCCAAAATATCTGACTAGAGTAATGGTACATAAACAAATATCTATATTAATTTTTTTTTACTTGCAGAGATATAGAAAAATATATTTCTAAAGTATAAATTTACTAGTATTATATGTTGGTAAGAAAAATTAAACCCCCACAGAAATAATATAAGAAAAAGCGCAAATAAGGTATAACTATAAGCAAATTTCTTAATTCCAATATACTGATACCATAAATATTTAATAGATTTCTTGAAATCAATCCTATATTGGATTTTTAGAAACAATATAGAAGTTAACTATTTAAGCTCTATAAATATAAAAAAAAAAATGTCATATCTCTTCAAATAATATAATTAAAAAAAATAACTACGATATATTCCTATTACATAGAAGTTTTTATCTCATAATATCTTTAATATATTATTTATTACTTAAAATCCCCTTTCTTATTATAAAAAAAAAAAAAAAAAAATTTTAGGGTTTTTATCCATGACTGGTACTCAGGATAATTAGCGCCAAAAAAATAGATGTATTCTAAGTTTTCTAATAGAAGTATATTGAGATGCAAATTTAAGACTTTCTCAGCTATGCAGAGTAATAATCATTTCACATATACAACAGATGGTATAGACCCTTCAGCAAGGGCTTATTGGAGAGAAAGTTTGGGATATAATAGAACTATTGATAATAGTAGGACTAGGCGAAGAGATGCAATGGAAACTACAAATTATAACTATAGAGATAATACAAATAGAAATAGAACAATAATTGAAAGGAATATTGTCAATACATCTTCTTATAATAATATAAATAATCCAGGTAATATTGGTTCTAGATATAGTTTTTCTTCGAATAATAATGTAGAACAAAATAACATTCAGAATAATAATACATCAAATAACTCAATATATAATACTAGAAACTTTAATAGAATAATGGACCAATTTGATATAATACATGATGCAGTGATTCAAACTACATCTAATACAGCTTTAAATAGTTCACTTACAGGTTTACTTGAAAATGTAATATCACCAACTAATATAAATTCAATCTTCAACAATTATATGGGAGATTTACCAAATATAAATAATCGAATATTAGGAAACTCCATAAATTTAAATAATAATGTTCCATTATTTGAGGAATTTACTAGACAAAGACAAAGAATTAATCATGAACCATTCCAAGTATTAGTAGAAGTTAGTGAATTTATTAATATAAATCCTGAATCTGAAGAACCAAAACATTATGTACCTAAAAATATTATAGATAATTTACCAGTATCAAAATTTGATATTAAAAAATCTGGTAATTTAGAAGAAGATAAGAAACAATGTTTAATATGTTTAGAAGATTTTCAACAGAATCAAGAAATACTTTGGTTACCTTGTACACATTGTTTTTGTAAGAATTGTATATCTCGTTGGCTTGAAGGAAGTACAACATGTCCTATTTGTAAGGGTGATATCTTAGAACATTTTAAACATTAATAATAATTATTTATAAATATTAGTTAATATAATTACTTTAATTATGTTGTAAGTCCTGGAATTGTATATGGTATTGATTTTAAAAGTATTTGTTTTAATTGAGTAGATTCAATTAATAGATATATCCAAATACCCAATTCTGAATATTGACTATAACTATTTACATTATTTGAATGATTATAATTAATATCTTTAAATACTTTAATAATTCTACATTCCACAAATTTTTTAATAATTGATCTTAAATAATGAAATGTTAATAAGGAGTCTTCACAAATTTCTGTTAAAGATAGTATAGTTTTAAGTCTAAGTTCTAAACGTTCTAAAGATATTAGATGACAATTTAGATTAGAATTTGAGGAATTATCCTTATTATTATATTCAATTTCAAGATAAATGGCTGCAAGGAACATTCTAGGAATAATTGGAAGAGATTCTATAAAATTATAGATTGGATTTACTAATAATACTTCTTTACAAGCTTGTTGAACATGATTAATAGTTACTTTTTCTTCATTTATATTATTACTAGATAGATCATTTTTAGATTTTTTATATTCTGTAACAGATATTTCCCAAGCTCTTTGAAGAATTTGTAAGGCTCTACGTACATCTGAAGATTGTTGAGCTACTTTTCTAGCACAAAACTCTAATGCTTTAGGACAAAATAAGTTTGATATATTTTGTTTGAATTTATCATAAGATATATTTGAAGATTCAAGACGATTTAATAAAATCGTTACCATTTCTTCAACAGTAAATGGTTTAAAATTTATTCTTGCATATCCACATCTAGATGTACACCTAGGTATTAATCTTTCAGGTAAATCCATTGTATTAGCAATAGCAATTATTATAACCTTAGTATTTTTTTGAAATGGCCAATCAATAAGATTATATAATAATGGAGAAGTTTTATAATCTGATAATAGGCTTGAACAACCATTTTTTTGTAACCAATCAATTTCATCTATTACTATTATTGTAACTGGGCTATTATTTGATTTAAAAAATTGATCTAAAGAAGTATAGCAAGAATCTTTAGTAGGAGCCCAATTATTACAACTATAAAGTTGTTGTAATATACTTATATATAAGTGATCAGGATTACTTAAGTATAACACATTAATATAACACCATATAAAAGAATGTTTTTGAATTATTTTCTTATTATTTGAATATAATAATTTTTGTTTTTCTTCATAATCTAACATATTTAAAACATTTAACACTGTTGCTGTCTTTCCTGTACCTGGTAATCCTGCAATAAATAATACACCACCACCTTTTGCCATAATAGAAGATTTAAGATATTTTGTAATTTCATCATGTTGAGATTTTCTACATGGTAAAATTTCTTGAGGTTTTTTGGACCAATGTAAATTATCAATACCAACTTTATTATAAAATTCTAAATCATTATATTTTATTTGAGAATCCCTTAATTTAAAATAATTAATATAGTAACTATAATAATGACTACATTTCATTAAAAAAAAAGGTAAATATCTATTAGGATCTATTGGGATTATTGTTCCACTAGATGTCATTAAAATATAAATAGATATATAATTATCATAAACCTCAATAGATGATGGGAGGATATCTTCATTAAAATCTCTAATATAATCAATTAGTAAATCATCATGATATTTTAATATATTTAAAACTTTTTTCCCATTATTATTTTTATTTTTAACTTTTTTTTTTAAATTTAAACATTGTGGACCTGAATAAATATTAATTCTATCATTAGCCCAATCTAAATATTGTTCTTTATTATTCCATACTCTTATCATTCTTTTTATTACATTAGCATCAAAAATTTCACACTTATCACTTTCAATATATTCTTCTTCATATTGAAATAAATCATGAGGCCATTTAGACTTATCAATTATATTTTCAAATTCTAATATATCATACTCTGAATAAAGCCATCTAACTTCTACCCCTATTAAATCTATATTTGGATCATATAAAAAAGACATTAATTGAGCTGGTCTTTCTTTACCATCTGTTAAATTTATCATTACATAATCACCAATTGTAAATATATTTATACATGTTTCATCCTCAATAAAATAATACAAATACAAGTGATACCCTTGAGGTGTTATTATAGGAGATGGTAATAACTTTGGAAATAATAGATCATTATCTAGATCTATTTTCCTGTGTTTTCTTCTTGTTTTAGAGTTATTAGAAAAACAGTCTAATTTTAAATCCTTATTTATATAATGTGAATTACAAACACAACGTCTTAAACCATCCTGTTTAGAAAATTTGTCACCTGAACAATCATCCTTTAATAGTATACCACCCAAATCCTTTAATTCATAATTTAATTTTAGTTTAAATTTGTTAAATTTACCATTATTCATATTCTAATATAACCAGTAACTTAACATTATCTATATACTAATCATGTGGGGACTTTTATTAGAACCGCCGGCTCCTTTATTTAAAATTATAATATCTTACAAAAGTTAAAACTTTTAATATATTTTTATTAAACCAGAATCTATCTTATAAATGAAATATTAAACAATAATATTATAATCTAATTTATATTTATTTAAGAGTAATAATCTTTTTATCCTATCTTAATATATTTAAAAAAAAAAAAAAAATCATTAAATTTTTTTTTATCTTATTTAAACTAAACAGTTAATTTAAATATTTGTTAAATTAATTTTTTTTTATTTAAAATAGTATAGTATAATAGATACTTATTTATTTTGTTAATATTTTATAAGATCTTAAAATATAAAATTATTCCCTATAGCGCCTGATTGGTGCCGCTATTTGTGTGAGGAAATAGTATATAGGTGCACTATACTGCATTGGGACGATTACTTATATGTACTAAAAAAAAAATTAACTATTTAGAAAAATTGAATACCTAATATGGTTATTAGAAATGAAAATAATCCAAAGAGAACACTAGAATCATGTTTTGAATGGCTTGAAACATTTAAAGCTATAGAACATGGTGATATAATATGTACTAGTATATATGATGTACTTATTCCTACTAACTTACTTATTTTTATTCAAGAACTATCTCCGATGTTTTTTGCCGATTTTTTATTAACTGATGAACATATTGAGAGTAGAGCTAAGGGTTTACATTTTATAATGGATGGAATTAATGATTATTTAGATGGGCGATTTCATGAAGAAATAGATGCACTAGATTATGATTTAATAGTATCTACAATAGAAGATAGAGATCAATCTAAATTATCAGCTTTAAACGAAGCCTGTAAATTATTTGGTTTTATAGTTGTATTTGCAGTAGAAAGTGAAAATCATGAAGAAGTAATTAATAACATGATGAATTTAAGTGAAGCTACTCAGATTGAAATGCAATATATAATTCAAATAACAGGTCATTTTGGTGGAAATGAAGAAGGAAGTATATTAGATGAAACTGATAATGGAAATAAATATGAGGCAAAAAATCATACAAATTCACTATTACAATCTAGAAATTCACAAGGAATATCCCATACAGAGGATCTTGAAAATAGAATAGAATTATTAGAACATGAACTAAAAGAAGAAAAAGCAGCAAGACAACAAGCTGAAGAAAATGCAAAAAAAGTAGCAGCTAGACCTATAAATGTTTTAGAAGAAACTGAAAAATTGGAAAATGAGATTTGGTCATTACAAAATGAAAAGGATCAGTTAATTAAAGATAAAAGAGATTTAGAAGTTAAATATCGTAATGATATAAAAAATTTACAAAATGAACTGGAAATGTATAAAAATGAGGCTGGTAAAGTTACTAGTTTAGAACAACAAGTTAAAAAGTGGAAAGATAAAGCAGATAGTTTATTAGATGTTAAAAAACAAAATGAGAAACTTACAAAGCAATTAGAAGATATGGGAGATAAATGTGAAGATGATATAGATACTGAAGGTATAGGAGGTGGAGTAAAAAAAATATTACAAACTTATAAAGATAGAATAAATTATTTAGAAAATCAAATTAATAGATTAAATCAAGATAAAGAAGATTTACAAGTACTTAATAATAGTTTAAAACAACAAGGTGATCAAATACAAAAAGATGTACAAATAAAAACTGGGCAAATTCAAATATTAAGGAAAACTTTAGAAGATGCAGGAATACCTATAGCAGCTGATATTGAAGAAATAGATACAACAGGAAGTGATTTCGTTCCTGGTACAACAAATTTTTATATTGCACAGATAAGTATTTTGAAAGATCAATTAAATACACAAAAAGAATTATTACAAAGTGAGCAAAAACGTCTTAAATTATTAGAATCTCAAGGGGTAGATTCGACTGTAGTTGCAACACTCAAACAACAAATTATGATTAGGGAACAAGAAGCTGAATTATATCAATCTGCTAAGTTAGATATTGAAAAAAGATCGCAAATAGAATTAAGATTATTATCTACTTGTTTACATGAAATGGCTCTAAAATATCACCAATGTAAATCAATAGTTATACAATTAGATGAGGAATTATCAGCATTAAAAAGTAAATATCAAACTTCTAACAAATATAATAATAATAATACAGAATATAATAATAATAATAATAATAATAATAATAATAATAATAATAATAATAATAGTGATCTACAATCAAATTCTGTGGTAGAAAATTATTCTGATTCTGAAGTAGAAACCAAATCTGAAAAGAATAATTATATTAATTAGATCTCTTAACAAAAATATATAAATAATTTGATATATATATATATATATATAGTATAGTTTAGGATTCTTCTTTTAATATATCTTTTTTTATTTTTTAGAAATAATATATTTAAATAATTTAATGTAATTATAATAAGGTAATTAATTAGGGGTTCTAAAAGGGATCTGTAAAGGATAATTTCTGTATGTCCACACACTTTGCACACATTATGTGACGGTCACTTTTTTTATATATTTAATAATTGGGGGAAAACCTGAATAATATTAAAATATATATAAACGATGACTCAAATAGATTTCCCATCAAAAAGTAGTGATGAAATTAATTCAAATTATTATTGTTATTCAATCTTTTTATTTGTAAATCCAACATCTGGAGGTAACAAAGCTAGTATATTTACAAAAGCTGGAATGGAAATGTTTAAAATATCTGATCCTGTATCAGCATCTGTCTATATATATGATATTAGAGATGGAAAAAAGGGTAATAAACCTGGATTTCTAGAAGTAAAAAAGATTACTGAGAAATCAGATAGGAATATGCCTGTGTATATAATAGCTGCTGGAGGGGATGGTACTGTTATGTGGTGTGTAAATGAACTTGAAGCGACAGGAATAAATTTTGAATATGTGGTAATTGGTGTAATTCCTTTTGGAACAGGTAATGATTTTTCTAGGGCTTTAAATTGGACAACAATATTAGATAATCCTTTTGATAATGGACTAGCAAGATTTAGAAGTATGATACAGGGATGGGTTGAAGCAAAAATTTCAGAACATGATATTTGGACAATAACTGCTACAGTAGATGATTATGGAAATTTTTATAAAATTGATTCATCTTCTAGAAAAAAAAAGGTTGTTAGTATCAATAATAATAATAATAATAATCAATATAAAGATAATGAAATAAATAGAAATAATACATTAAATATTGATATTCCAAAAACTCCTAATATAGCAAAAAAATTAACATTTCATATGTCCAATTATTTTAGTGTTGGTATTGAATCAAGAATTGGTATTGGATTTGATATTAATAGAACAAAGAATGCCTCTTTAAATAAATTTAGATATGGAATTGAAGGTATAAAAAGTACATTGAGAAGAACAACTGCAGTATATGATTTAATTGATAAATGTACAGTAGTAGTTGATAATAATGAAACAAATAATAAAAATTCAAACAATTTAGGAAATAGCCCTAATAAGGAAAAGATAATCTTTGTAACAGATAAGACAAAAAAATATAGTAAGAATATTTGTTCTTGTATAAATTCTAGTATAGATAATATTTCAACTAATCAAGAAATTGAAGAATTTCCATTGACACCATTATCATCTATAATTGTTGAAGATTTACCTATACTGTTACCTTGCACCTCCCTTATATTTATTAACATCCCTTCTTTTGCATCTGGAAATGACATTTGGAAATATTGTAAAGGAAATTGTGGAATAAAATGTAAATGGAAAAGTGAAGAAATTGAATCTATGTTAATAAGTAAACAAAAAATGGGTGATGGAATGATTGAATGTGTATCTTTTCCATCAGCTGTTTCAATTGGATTAGAAATGGCTATTAAAGGTAATGGTAGACGAGTTTTCCAAGGAAAAGGTCCTATTAAGCTTTATTTTAGACAGAAAAATTTCCATTCAACTTGTAGAAAAGTATATTTCCAAGTAGATGGTGAATATGTAATTGCTTATTATCCATTATGTTTTGAAATATGTTATAAAAGAAAAATAAGGGTTTTACTTGGAAATTTAGAGAAATCTTCAAATACTTTAAGTATTTTCAAACATTAATAATAATAATAATAATAATAATAATTTAATAGGGAATAAGGAACAGGAAATTTATAAAGATATATAATAATCTGGAATTATTTATAAATTAGAAACTAGGAAAAAGATATCCTATAACTTTTGAAATTTGAGGATCTAAAGTATTATTAATTGTATCTTTTAAAGTATCCTTTGAATTTAATATTCCAGGTGTATATGCTATATCTTCATCAAGTGTTTCCATTGAATAAGAAGTATGTAAAATATTCATAGTAACTGATAAATATGATTGATCTTTATCTTTATTAAAATAATTCATATCTTCTTTATAATTCAAATTTATATCAAATATAGGATTATCAATATTATTTATAACTCCAGCTTCTGAATTTATATTAAGTCTATTTCTAACAAATTCATAAAATTCAATATCATCTAATATCCTTTTATAAAATGGTGAACTTTCAAAATTCCTAATAATTCTCATTAAATTATTAAAAAGACATTTACCAATTTGTTTTGCAATAAATGATGGTACTGCTTTAGGAACAAATAATGATATTGGGATCAATGATTTAGATATAAATGAAATTCTTGTTTTTAAATTATTACCTTCAAATGGTTGAATAACAAAACATAAAGATAATATATCCAATTTTGAAGCATTATTAGGTTGATCTTTTGTCTTAATACCACAAGCAGAATCTGCCTTATCTGGAAATGATATAGCAGTAATAATTACACATGGTTGATTATTAGGTGATCTACATATATCTACTGCTACACAATAAAGTGAACATTGGCAAAGTCCAATAGGCCATGGTAAACTAGATGAATGGCTAATAAGTTGACTATATAAACCAATATATGATATACATTCTGAATTAGTAACAAATGGGGCCCAATGCGAATGAAAATTACTTTCATTAACAAGACTAATCACATTCAAAACATTTGTATCAACTGTAAAGTCACATAAAACTCTAAATTCTGAATTTGAATCTATTGCCCACCACATTCCTATATTTGAATCATCTAATGTATTCCATTCAGGATATTGATTTCCTTTATATAATTCATTATATATATCAGATTCATCATCTGAAATCTCATTAGAATTATTACTTTTATTCTGTAAAAAATGATATTTTTGTTCATTATTATTAGTTTTCGAATATGATTGCCTAATTCTTAATGCAGATATTAATCCTCTATAACTCTCTGAACATTTAAATATTGTAAATCTTAATCTATGAAGGTGCATATCTGTAACTATTTGTCTAATAAAATTTGCCAGTGGATTATTATTACCTAATCCTATACAATTTACTTTAGTTGGAAATTTTATATACTCCAATGCCAAATTTCTATGAGATGAATCAGCAAAACATTTATTATAAATAGATTGACAATTATAAGAAAATATTATACAAGGGAATTCTTCCAATTTATAAAATCTAGAAGATGTATCAAAATTATAATTTGAACTAGATTCCAAATTTAATTCACAAGATCTCTTTTTTTTATTTGATATTTTAGGAAATAATGGATAAGGTTCTAAATATATTTTTGATTTATTAGTATTAGTATTTATATTATTATCAGGAGACTTTTGATTAATATGCCATCTTTTAGAATTATTATGTTGATAATTATTATTAATATTTTTAAATGGTATCCCACTTTGTGTCAACTCAACTAATTCAATCATATTTTTATTATTTGAAATAGAATTTAAATTATTTCTATTCTGAATACGTTTTAAAAATGAATGAGTTCCTTGTTGAGATTGTGTATTATTAGATACTTCATTACATATCTTTTCACCATTATTAATCAATAATTCCATTTCAATTTTAACTTTATATCCAATATATTCTAATTTTTCTAATACTTCTAATAATAAATATGTTAATTTTATAAATAATGAATATGCTTGAATAGATAAATTCTTATTTAAAGAATTATGAATTTCCTTGTATAATAATTCTAATTTATCCAAATTAGGAATTATTTCTAATAAATTCATATCTAAATCATCATAAGATATATTATATTTACAAATATCTGTTGTAGTTAAAATACGACTAGTTGAATTACTTGGTGATATTGATCGAATTATCCTATTATCTGAATTTATTGTCATATGTTCATGTATAATTAAAGATTTATTATCAGATATGGAATTTAATGAGGTATTTGATAATATTTTACTTGGTTCCAATCCAAATGTACAAATATCTAATACATTAGGATCACAATCTAATAGATCATTATCTATATATTCTTTTGATGTCATAAATAGAGTAGAACAAGTTATTGTTGAAGTTAATTCCTTCATTATATAAATACCTAATCCATTTTTAGTTTCTTTATTATATTTATTTCTTAATTTCTCCAAAATTGTATTAAGAAGTTTCATTCTTTAATTGATTTAAGATGACAAAATCTATTAAATAATTAAATTATAAGTCCCATTAGATTCAAAAAAAAAAAAAAAAATACATTATTTAATCTATTAATGGAGATATTAATATAAAGTATCCAATAATAATAATTTCACTCTAGACCTAAAAAAAAAAAGGGAAGGAAAAAGAAAAAAGTGTAAAATAAAAAGAAAATAGAAGAATAAAAAAGAAAAAAAGAAAAAAAAAGAGAAGAGAAAAAATCTAAATCCCTTTAGATTTCAATAATTATATTTCTAATATTTTAAAATATAATAATACATATGTAGCGCCTTAAAAAAAAAAAAAAATAAAAGACACCTTATATTTAGATAACTAATATTATTTAGGAAGTAAAAAAAAAAAAAAAAAGAAAGTTATATCTCACTTTTTTTATTTTCTTAAATATATCCTATTTTATCCTATTTAAAAAAAAATTTGATAATGACTGTACATTCTTAGATATTGGACGTTTTATTACATTCTTCCTATACATGTATGTCCCAATATTAGGAGATTCATTTGTATTTGATGATATTTTAACTCTCCTATTATCTCTATCTAATACTTTTACTCTATTTGTTATATCTGTAGAGTTTTTTTTTGAAATTTCTAATTTCTTATTTTCTTTATTTATAATATTATTTATAATAGTTTCCTTATTTATCCGATCTACTTCTTGGGATATACAATCTAAAGATAATTCATCAAAATCTTCTTTATTACTTTCATTATTATTATTATCCCATAAATTCCCTGTTAAATATTCATTATTCTTTCTTTTTAAAGAAGAAATCTCTAATTGTAATTTATTATATTGTTGTCTACAAAATTTATTAGATTCTTTTAATTGATAACATTTACTCTTTATTTCTCCATACTTAAAACGTAATGTATCATAATGATTTCTTAATTTAATAAATGCTTGAGAAACAACTTTAAGAGATGTAAGCATGTCAGAATTAATATTTTTATTATTACAAGAATTACATATATATTTAATATCCTCTTGTTCAAATGGATTAAATCCAATTAATAAAGATAACTGATAAATACCATCATTAGAATCAATTTGATCTTCATTATTAAAATTTTTTGTATTATTTAGAAATGACACTAAAGTATTTTGAGCTTGTAATTGAGTAAATTCTTTATTCATATCCATATATTTTTGATTAATTTCAGCTAATTCATGAGTTACTCTTGCTAAGTCATCTCTTAAAATTAAATTATTTCTTTCTAAAGATTCTAATGAATCACTTAATAATAAATTTTTTTTATTTGATTCTTCCAATTTTTTTAAAGTATTAGAAAATTCTTCTTTAATTTGTTTATATTCATTATTTAAATCTTGAATTTTGAGATGACAATTTATATTTAAGCATATATTAGTTGATTTATAATTTAAAGAGTCATGATTTAAATCTTTATTTTCAATATATAATATTTTATTATTATCTAATATTAGATTATTATCTTCATTATTATCAACAAATATATTATCAATTGTTAAATTTACAATATCACATAAAGTTAATATAGAACAAGGAACCCTACAAAGTGGGCAAGTCTGTTCTAAATGATGATTACGATTTAAATCTGTTAATCTAGATAAAATATTATTATGATTATCTGAAGTACATCTAGTAAACCACTTTTCTATACATACTTTATGAAAAATATGACCACATACAGTTATTACTGTAAGATTATGTGTTAAATATTCACGACATATTGAGCAATCTGGAATTTTTAATTTATTTATTTTATTTGGATTTTCTATTTGATGAGACTTAAATGTATTGAAATTATCTTCATTTACATTAATTTCATTAGATATAACTGGAATTAAATTTTCAACTAAAGTCCCATTACTGTTAACATTATCATTTATAGAACTACTTGTTATATTTATTTCATTATTTTGAGTTTTTTTAACCTTTCTGTGCCTCTTTCTATTTTTTAAAGATATTTCATCAATATAATCATTATCTAGATGGAAACTCATTTAATTACTAATATTTTTCTTTAGATAAAATCAATAATAATAATGTATATAATACCAAATCCAGGCACACATTATAATATAATCCATTTAATTATTGATACTTTTTTTTTTTTTTTTTAAGAAGAAAAAATAACCTTTAACCTTTATAATTATTGTATAAATAAAAATAACTAGTGTTTTTTTGGCGGTTAAAAATGGCGCAATAATGGGGGTTTTTTTTTTTTCTTAATATAAAATATTACAATTTGAGATTTCTTAAAAACTTATTGAAAGCAAATAAATAAATTATGAATATTTAGAATATTATATAATTATACTATAAATTATGTTAATACGTGGTATATGGTTATTTGGTATAGATAAAGGTGGTGAACTTCAACTTATATTAAGCCGAAAATATGAATCTGTTGAATATAGAATCTCTAGAATTCTAGGTGAATTCTATACCAATTTACCAGTTGATAAGATAATAAAAGATTGGTTTATAACCGAAGTATTATATGAAGAAATAGCACCTTTTACTGCATCAAAAATACCACCTATATTTCAATGTGATATAGCAAATGGTGTGTTTAAATTAAAAGAAACTGAAAGATTAAATAAATCAATAAATAATAATTTAGAAAATGTATTAAATATATCACATGAAAAATTATTATTTTATATGATTAAAGAAGATAATAAAATAATATGGCCATTTATTTATTCATTTAGAAATGGCTATTTTATATTAATATGTATATCTTTAGCCGAAAGTTTTTCTTTAAATAAAACACTTTTAGAAAATTATAAAATATATTGTAAATCTTTAAATATTAATAATAATAAATTGATTATGGATTTTTTTGAAATTAGAAGTTGCATACAATTTCTAGATGATTTATTTGATATTCTAGATTTAGATAAAATTTCAGGTAGAATAACAAGAACAGAAATACTTGAAACATGGAGATTAATGTTTCCATTTGGTCGTCCTATAGTTAATAAGGAGTATTTACAAACTTTGAAAGCAGTAAATCTTTCAATACCTAAAAATATGATAAACTTATTACTTGAAGGTAGTAAGAGTAGTATAAATCATATACCTTGTAAAATAAATGAAAATAAAATAGATAAAATATCTAAGAATAGTAATAATGACATTATTAATACAGAATATAATAATAATAATAATAATAATAACTTAATAACAAAAAATAAACAAACAAATTGGATTCATGGTAATATAAAATTAATTAAAAATTTTAATAATAAAAATAAAATAAATACTATTTCTAATATAAAAAATAATATAGATGAAATAAATGATATAATTGGTGTTTCTAATATAATTAATTTTAATAAGTTATCATCAATAAATGTAACTAAAAAATCTCCAAATTCAATAAATACAAATTTATATACATATTCATTAAAATTAGAAATTTTTGAAAATATATGTTGTTTTATTAAAGATCATCCATTAATTACAAAAATTAATCCTTATTATGGATATAAATCTTCAGATGAAAATATATTGAAAAATTTATCAGATAATGTGAAATCACAATATACAAATTTTGTATTAGGTAAATTTGAATGGTATAGTACATTACCCTCTTCTATAAATATATCTTGTGAAATATTATTACCATGGCAAAAAATATATAATTATAATTATAATGACAATAACATTTCTAATGAATTACAATATAAATATATTGAACCATATATTTTTGTAAATAATAATATAACATGTACTAAAATATCTACAGAATTTATTAATAATAGTGGAAATATTATTAATTCAAATCAAAAAAATTCTAATTCATGTATAATTAATTGTCAATCTTGTAATATTAAACCAATTTCACGTTTTAAATTACAATGGAATTCTAATCAATATAATAATTCTACAATTTGTTATTATTGGTATCCATATCAAAATAAATTACCAATTAAAGGATATTTTTCAATATATCCTGAAACTGAAAAACCTATAAAACAAATAACTCAAGCTCATAATAATTTTAAACCTATATTATTACATACTTTTTTATTTGAATATTGTTTATGTTTTTATCCAAATATTATTTTAGGAATGGAATTTTGTCAAATATCTATACCTTTATTACCTAGTATTATACGTAATAGAAATTTATATAATATACCAAATTTAACTATTAATAACCATACATTAAAATGTACTATGGGTTATTTAAATATATCATCAGATAAAAGATCTATTTTATGGACTATTGATAATCCATCTGAGATCATTGGATCAAAATTAAGAAATGATGATAATTCTATTATTCAAACAAGATTATATGGTAATATTACTATTCGTATATTATATAAATCTAAAACAAAAGATAAAAATTTAAATATAATCAAAAATAATATTATATCATCATATTGTATGAATATAGGAATTAATATTGGAAAACCTTTATATAAAGAAGGATCTTTATATATAGCACCAAATTCATTTGATATTGGAGTACATTCTTTATTTAATTATTCAATGCAAGATATTGATCCTATATGGCTTCTTGAATTACATCCTAGAATTATTAAATTTTTAAAAGGTCTTTCAAAATATCCAAAAAAAGATATTTATTCACAACTAACAGATATAATATTCTCATATTCACTTATAACATTTAGTGTAATTAATCAAGATCATACATTTAATGGTATTAAAATACCACATGAATCAATTACTATTAATCCTAAAGCATTACAATCTGAAAAGATTAATATTATTACTAATGCTGGAAAATATATTATATGGAGGAATTTCTAATTATATTAGATTCAATAATATTAAAGATTATTTTTTATAAATTTAATTAATTAAAAACTTTTCCTTTTTTTCCTATTTATATATTTATTTACTATAATTTCTATTTTTATTTAATTTATATTCATATTATTATATAATTAACATAAAATAAATTTTTAATAATATAAATTAAAAAAATTGAGATTTAAATATTTCAAATTTTAAAGATATTTTAAATCATAAAGTGGCAGTATCGTGGCTATACCGCCCTAATAAGGTACTACCACCAATATGTGGTTCAATATCCTATAGTACTACACTTATATTTCTAATATTATTGAATTTTTAAATTATTTCTATTATTTATTAAATATTTTGTAACTAATTTAAAATGTCAATTTTGAATTTATTATCTACAATTTTAATAGGATCATTAACTTTATATGGTCAGGTATATTCTGAATATGTTACTGGAAATATAGTAGAATCTCAGACAATAACAAAATCATTATATAAAGGATCAATAAATAGTGAAAATTTAATTGAATGTACTGAAGGATTATTAAATTGGTTATTATTTTCAAAGGATATAATATCTAATATATTAGTAAATAATATTGAGGATCCAGAAAAATTCAATTCTATGGTATCATATCTAACAACACAATTTCAGACAGTTAATGAAAGTTTTGAGGTTTGTAAAGATCAATTATCAAGATATGGAATTATTGTACAAAATAAAGTATCATTATCTGATATTATACAACATCATAATAGTACAATAAATGATACAGATAAATTATCTAAAGATCTTACTATAGAGAAATATAATGAATTAATGGAAATTAAAGAACAAATTCATTTAGTTAGAAATAGCTTGGTGAATTTTAATATTGGTAATTATTGTGATGAATGTAAAGTTTTTAGAGCTCAATTAGCACTTATTAATTTAGTACTTAGATGGAATTCAAAAGTTGAGAATGAACTGAAAACAATTCAAACTACTATTGAACCTAAAAAATCTGATGAAGAAACCTCTAAAAATTAGTTCTAGAATTTTATGATATGAAAATATAATATGTAATTTAGGATTTAAATGAAATTATTGTCTTGTAATTATTATTTATTATTTTTCTATAATCTTTATTTTTATTATTACTTAAAAAATAAGATATATATATATATATATATAAGAAAATCAGCTTTAGATATATTACTATATTTCATTATTAGAATTTAGAAACTTCTTCGTCTTTCCATAAGGTTGTTCTACATTACCAATAATATTAATATTCAATGATTTCTTATTTGATAAAGAAATAACTGAACATTTTGATTTCTTTGTTCTTCCTTCAAAATATTGTCTCATTAAAGAATTTGATGATTTATTCTTTCTAAGTTTGGAACTCTCAACCTTAACAAGATTTGTTTTAGATAAACAAAGACTTGATTTTAAGTCACTGTTTGCTAATTTCTTTTCGAATTTCTTTATATTTTCTTCCTGATATCTAAGAAAAAAATTTCTAAAACTTTCATTGGTTCTTCTCATATTTAAAATATTTGGACTACTATTAAATTTTATTCTAACAGCTGTTTCCCATAAACTTTCCCATAATTTACCATTATCTTTTTTAAAAATTGTATCAATACCTGGATTTTTTGTCTCAGCTTGTAATAATTCATAACAAGTACATCCTTGATATATCATATATATCAAATGAATTGATATATCTTTTAAATGTAATCCACTTATTTCATTTCTAATACATCTTATTTTTCTTATACATAATTTAACTAATGATGGAAATTCACGAGATCTATTTACAGATTCTCTAAGTAAACCTGTACAAGATAACCTCGGGTTAATTTTGACCATTTGTAATATTCATTAATCTCCCTTATTTTCTTTTTTTATTTATATTTTAATTAATACTACAAACCTCTTTTTCTCCTAACTTCTCTATTTATAGTTACTAATTTATAGTGTTTATTCCCTAATTTAAAATTGGATTCTAAAAAGTTTAAGTGGAAACCAAGCGCCATAATGTAAAATTATACTTACTGTATTGTTGAGTTATGAGGTATTATCAGATATCCTTATGTTTAAGTTTTAAATTATTTTCTTTCTATTATATTAGCCTTTTAACTTTATTTTATTACTATTTAATAAAAGTATAATATATTTTAATAATATTATAATGTAGTTAAAGAACCTATTATAGTAAAACCCTAATTCGATATTAGCGCCATTTTAAACCGCTCATATATTTATAAGGCGGTTATATATTTTTAATTTTAGATCTCTAATAATATTGTGTCTTATTAAAATATTATCGATCTCCCCAATTTTATTATAAGAGATTAATTAACAAATATTAGTTTTAGTTCTTTATATTAATAACTTAATAGTAATTATTCTAAAAAGTTTCATGAGATCTCTTAATTTATAATCCTATTTATTAACCTTCCAAAAATACAACCAATAATTAATTAATTTAGTGGTAATATAATAGAGATATCCGCTTATTTTCCCAACTATATTATTACATTGGTAACTATTCATCCACTTTTTTCCTTTTTCTTTTTAATATCTAAATAATATTTATTAAAATATTTAGATAATATTAGAATTTATTAAATAAATTCCTTATTTACAATTATTTTCTTGGTAATATCTTATATTGGAATTATTGTTAAAAAGTTACTATAAATTCTCAATTTCCTCTTGAAATCTGATCTAAGTAGTTTTGTTCTTTTAAAGTTAATTTTATAATATATGAATAAATTGATATTATATATCCCTATCTATTTAATATATGCACTATACTTTAATCTGTTATTTGAAGTAAGTATTAACACATATAAATCATCAAGTAATAAAAGTACTGCTCAAATTGCCACAAATATTGGTCATTATGAGCATGGATATGATACTGGTGACAAATATAAACTAATGGAAGCCATTAATAATAGTTTTGATGAACTTGATTCAATATCACCATCTAATGGTTTTTCCAGGTATTCAGCTACTCGTAAACCAAGAAGGATGAAAAATCAACGAAGAAGTAATATTGTAGGACATAAATATAATGAACTAAGAAGATGTCAGCTCAATATTATTAGTTGGTTTCAAATCCTTTTGGAATATATTCATTTCCCTTTCAACTCTCCTTTTTTTCCAAAAGTATTTCATAATGTTTATATTGATAATTTTATGTTATCTCTTAAAGTTTTAAATAGTAATTTGGCATTTTGTGATTATAAAATAAGAAAGCTTAAGGTCAATAAAGATGTTATTTCATTAACACCTCTTCATCTTAATATTGAAGTTGATTCTACATCAATATCACGTCCTTTTCAAAGAAGAGAATTTAAGCATTTATTAAAAAGAACAAAAGCAGATATTAAAAATAAAGTTCTTGCTTTAAAAGCAATCAGGGTGAACATTTCTAAACATCTCAACTCCTCACATTGTTCAGAATGTCTTTATAAAAGTAGTATAAATACATTATTGAATATTATATCAAATTTATTAAGGATCTATGATATTATGGACTCAAACTCCAAGTCAAAATTATTGTAAATAGATATTTTCATTAGAATCAGATTAATATTATAGTTATGTAGTTATCTAATCAAACTATATATTATTCATGTTTATATAATTAATAATTTAATATTAGAAATTTCCAAATATTATCTTTATCTTTAATATGAATAATAAGATATAATTCTGTATTATCAAATATTTATAGCTTGTAATAAGTAGATATTATTATTATTATTATTGTTATTAAGGAAAATTATTTACTAAGTATTTAGAATATATTAATATATAATTGTTAATTAAAAATTTTATTTAATATAGAAAAAAAACTTTATATATCATTAATAAGAATAAAAATTCTAATATATCTAATAATAAATAAATTAAAAGAATAAGGAGAAAAAAAAAAAAATTAATCTCTTAATAACTTTATAATAATATTAAATACTGAATTTTAAATTATATATATAATACTAAAAATAATCTTTTGTATTCCCCTTTTAATACTGAATATAAATTATTTTACTCATACTAAAGTATAAAATATATCTTATATAGGTTATATATATAATACTTGACTTTATAATTAATTATCTTAACTTAGTTTAGAAGAGATATTTGTTACTACCAATATTATCTAATATGCGGGATTTTTCTATATGAATATTATATATAGTTTTATATGGTTTTACTATAATTATATTAATTATTAATTAAATTATTATTGATACTTTATATTTACTAATAATTGGTTATAATATGATTATGATACCGAATATTTTATATACTATTTCTATTTATTTAATATTTGTAAATTATACCTTATTGGGTATAAATAATCTTAATTATAACATTAATAAATCTATTAAAGGATTTACAGTACAAATAATAATGATTGGTGCTTTATCAATAGATACTCCCCCAAGTGTAGAACTTGTTAATAATGATGATGATGAAAATAAAAGTAAATCACCTAGGTCTCTATCAGATCCTACTTCTAATCGTCCAAAAAGAGTAGATCAAAGGATTTCTCAACCTATTAAAACAAACTATAATATATATAAAAGCAGTATTACTGATCTTCTTGAATGTATTGATCATTTACTTGAATTATTGGAAAAACTTATATTAATGTCACAATATCGTCTTTCTCTTGGTATAATCTCTCCTCAAGTATATACATTATTTGTTAATAGTATAGGGAATTCTATAATGAAGATAGAAGATAGTATTCATATATGCACTAAGGAATTAAATGCAAGAAATATCCCATTTGCTAGTCTAACAACACCACAATTATCTATACCTTACATAGAATTACCAACATTTGATAGTATAACTAATGATGGTGATCCTAATCTAATTAGTAGTTCAATTAAAGTATATAGTGGTATTTTGAGTGATATTGAAAAAATTAGAGATGATTGTAGGAGTGAGACGTTAGTAAAATATTCTATTAAGAAATGTATTGAATGTCATTATTCATCTGCAATTTTATCATATATATTATCTATGAAAAGATTAGTGTATGAACTTGATACAGCAGAAATTGATTATCAAGCATTAGTAAATATATTAACTGAAATGAAGGAATAATTATATATGAAGTAGGATTGGATTTTATACTAATTAGTACTTTTAATAAAATTTTCTTAATAGAAATTGTAATATTATTAGAATTCCTTTTTTTTAAAAAAAAAAAAAAAAGATATGGATGATTTAATGAGTATTTATACTAAAAAATGCTAGGTAGTATTCAGAAAGAATGAATACAGTCGTTAAGAAGATAAAAGAATTTTATATTTTTTTAACATAAAGAAAGTTGTAATATATCCTTAGCAAAAGCATCTTGTATAGCTTTATTATTGTACAATAAGATATTTTGGATTTCCGTTTGGAGTTCTTCCTCCGTGATTTCATTTAAATGGTATTTTCTAACGAAGGTAACTAATGATAAATATGAATTTCTAGGTAGTACTTGGCTTATTTTATACCAAATTCCATCTTTATAGATATCTTTACTTACTGGATTTATTTCACAATTATTATAATTTATGTGATTTGATCCTATTGTATGACTTAATAAATTATTGGGTAAATCATTAATATTAGGATTATTCTCAACTTTTTGATTTTCAGAGAATTCTATATTTTCATTTTGTTCAATTAATGATGGTGTTTTATTTGTTTCTTGATCTGGTAATCCAGCAATTGTATTACAAGAACTGTTAATAATGATATCCTTATTATTGATGTATGATATATCTATGATATGATTTGAATTTATCAATTCATAATTTGAATTATTACAGTTTATTTCACATAATTCTAATCGATTCTTTAATTTACAATAATCTTCTCTTATTGACTTTAATTCATTATGTGTATTTAGGATATTTAAGTCTTGTTCTTTACATTTATTTTTTAAATTCTTCAATAAAGAGATTAAATCACTTTTTTCATTGTATAGTGATTCAATCAATCTATTATTAAGTTCTAATTTATTGGTTAATTCATTAATTTTATTATTCTTGATTTCAATTTCAAATTGGAGATTATTTAACTTATCATTATACTCAATTTGTAGATTATTAAAAGCTTCACCAGATAATTTTAATGCTCTTTCTTGAAGAGATAACCAATTATTAGATTCTGTACTTGGATTATTCATAACCCCTATATAACTTGAATAAGAAAAGTTAAAAATTATTTAGTGATCAATGATATTATATGTATATGAATATATATATGTATATATATATATATA